>NC_056432.1:2039470-2339470 GCF_018296145.1 Oncorhynchus tshawytscha
ACAATCATAATTGGTACAGACCAACCAAACATCAACATGACCACAATCAGAATTGCCAGTTTCCACATTTAGCCTTTTTTTTGGTTCATACACAGCATTCGCTTAAGGCAATACAAACCTAGGTGGACCCCATTCATTCGCTTAAGGCAATACAAACTTAGGTGGACCCCATTCATTCGCTTAAGGCAATACAAACCTAGGTGGACCCCATTCATCAACATGACCACAATCAGAATTGGTACGCTTCAAGGCAATACAAACTTAGGTGGACCCCATTCATTCGCTTAAGGCAATACAAACCTAGGTGGACCCCATTCATTCGCTTAAGGCAATACAAACCTAGGTGGACCCCATTCATTCGCTTAAGGCAATACAAACCTAGGTGGACCCCATTCATTCGCTTAAGGCAATACAAACTTAGGTGGACCCCATTCATTCGCTTAAGGCAATACAAACCTAGGTGGACCCCATTCATTCGCTTAAGGCAATACAAACCTAGGTGGACCCCATTCATTCGCTTAAGGCAATACAAACCTAGGTGGACCCCATTCATTCGCTTAAGGCAATACAAACCTAGGTGGACCCCATTCATTCGCTTAAGGCAATACAAACCTAGGTGGACCCCATTCATTCGCTTAAGGCAATACAAACCTAGGTGGACCCCATTCATTCGCTTAAGGCAATACAAACCTAGGTGGACCCCATTCATTCGCTTAAGGCAATACAAACCTAGGTGGACCCCATTCATTCGCTTAAGGCAATACAAACCTAGGTGAACCCCATTAATTCGCTTAAGGCAATACAAACCTAGGTGAACCCCATTCAGGTTTGAAGAAAGCAACCTGTTTTCTTTGTTGTGTGGGGATTGCCAGGACTCTATTTCATGTACACAATATAGCACAGCTTTATCTGTTATTGTGTTGATAAGAGGGTAAAGGATTTGTAGTATATATTGTAACTTAAAGTTAAATAAAGGTAATGATGTTCAACTGTAATGTCACGAAGTAGGAAACGACCCTGCACTCCAGGTGCCAGTTCTGCTATTGAAGGTGGTTGTAGTCTGTTATTAAATTCCAGTGTTTACTTGAACAAAAAGTTTTCTTTGGGAAATCAGGCCATGATATGGATGTAAAAGGTCAGATATACAAGGCTATATTCCAATGTCCATAGTAGAATACCACTTAGAATGTCTGGAAGCATAGATCACGTTGCTTCATTCTAAGCAACATGCACATTAAGGAGGAGGTACGAAAGAGCAAACATTCTGTCATAACTATGTCACTTCCTGTGGAGTCATTAAAGCATGTGTATCCAGTGCTCCTCTGATGCACTCTGCTCTGCCTCTATTATATTGATGTTTTAAGAGGTCCTAAAGTTTTACAAGGGTCCCTTCTTGATATTATATGGAGATCCGATGCTCCAACAAAAGCATTGTAGAAGGAACCCAGCTGCAAAGCTGTGTGGATCGATTGTGGATTCATGTCCAAGTTCTGTGTGGATCGATTGTGGATTCATGTCCAAGTTCTGTGTGGATCGATTGTGGATTCATGTCCAAGTTCTGTGTGGATCGATTGTGGATTCATGTCCAAGTTCTGTGTGGATCGATTGTGGATTCATGTCCAAGTTCTGTGTGGATCGATTGTGGATTCATGTCCAAGTTCTGTGAGGATAGACTATAGATTCATTGTCCATGTTCTAACTTGAGCTATGTGGGAGTAAAATATAATGCAAACATTCAGTTCATTCATGTCAAGATTAGTGGCAACGTTTGAGTGGATCTCACATAGCTCAGGTCCGGACTGAGCTATGTGTACATGCTGTTGATATGGAATCCATATTAATGTAGGAGAATGTATAATATATGTTCATCCGTACTCAATGTAGCAAAACCACACAACGATTTACATCATCAACAACAACAAAAACGACTACCCCATTATTTTAATGTAGTTGTGAAGATGATACTTCCTGAAGGACAGATATGTAGTGTATTTATGGAGGAAGTCAAAAGGGGCACAAAAAAGCATTTTCATTTTTTTTTCTCCTATTATATTAGCCTTTTGATAGAACATTTAAAGAGATATATTCTATTTGTTATCACAGCACTGGCACAGTCTATCTTTCACGGCTGTTCCTTCCCCATTCCCTTCCTGTACTGCTCAGCTATGGATGCGGGACAACTCTAAACATTTAGCCAATCATTGTGTAGCTTTTTGCCGACTGAATCAACAAGAACATCTAGTACAATCAGCATAATTCTCGTAACCAAAGATATTTTTTTTTAAACAGCAAGAAAGAGATGCCAAACATCACAGAGAACAAGCTGAGTGTAACAAAGCTATAACAAGAGGATTAATACGTGTGGGAAAAGATTCTCACTTATTGTAGCTACTTATAACTTAAATAACATGTGGTTTACTGGTAGATTTAAGGTCTTATAAGGGCTGTGTATGAAGCTTTCAATATTTCTTTTATTTTCTCTTTTGTCCATTTTGGATGAATCCAGTGCATTATGGGAATGCTGGATTGTGGTGCTCAGGGGTTAGTTTGTTTTGCCATTTGATGTGTAGCATATTTAGAAATAAAATACTGCTTTTGACTTCATTCAAATGTCTTTAATCTTCATTTTTTATATATATTTGTTCTATGACTTGAGAACTCCCCATTTTCCTTGACAGTTTTAGTTGTTTGAAAACGTCCTTATTGCCTTTATAACTTAAATTGATTAAGTTAATAATACACATCATATCAGGTAATTGATTTCATATTTTGTCCCATCTTGTGTCTCTTCAGGGAGATCAATCATGCTATAAACTGTTATTTCAAGGGACATGCTGTCTGCGCCTAGCATGACGGTCTCATCGAGTTGACTTATGGCACCGGCTGCTTTCAGTCACGTTAGTGGCCAATAAACACATTACAATATAGTAAGACTGTATAAAAACAGCAGATGGTCTCATTTTTCACACACACGTAGGTGCACATAAAAACAAATTAAAGGAAACTGTCAATTAGTTTTCCGCAGTGGCGAACGGACAGAGAGTGAGAGAGGGAGAGACTTTGATACATCCTCATTTCATTAAAACCTCACCCCACCCCCCTTTTATAAACAAATATCCCCTGTGCTGTATACTCACCTTGCCCTCTACCCCACAATACAAAACAACACCACACATCACAATACCCAAAACCACTTCTACAATCGTATATCCAACCCATCTTCCCCAGCTGTACAGACAGCCCCCAGACATATCATATCTCCACACTGTTTATCATTTTATACAACTCAAATTCCACCCTAAGGTGCGCAGAGACCATCCCATTAAACAATAGTAAAGGGTCTGTTATCCCCCCACCTGTCTCTGTCACCTGCTGTAGCGGAAACATTGGTGGCCCCTCCCCCTTTGGCCGCTCAAGCACCGCCGTTATCAGCTCAGACAGTGCCTCCTGGACCTCCCCAACGAATCTCTCCAGCAGCATGTTTGTTGTGCCAAGACTTCCAGGGTTTTCCACCTCTCCTCCCCCAGCAGCCGCAGGTCATCCAGCCTTAGTAAACCCGCTGCCATCAGTTGCTTCTGCAGGGTGGCCGACCGAACCGATCTCAAAAGGATGGCTGGATTGTGGAAGATAGGCTCCTCCCACAGCCCAGGCTCCACACCCCCTTGCGGGCTTTGGCAGTTGCCAGGCCGTCAGCACCGCAGGGTAAAAATAAGAGAGACGTGCTGTACTCAGCTTCTCCAGCCTCATGAGGAAAAGCTGCCGGTCCAACCCTAATCCGCCAGCTCTCCTCAGCAGCGCGTATACTGGTTCCCTCCAGCCGACATTAGTCGGAATGCAGCCACCCTGCTCTCCACTTCCACTATGCCCTGTCCTCCATCGTGGACGGACATATGCAACACTTCGGCCCTCAGCCAGTGGTAGCCAGACCAGAACAAATCTACCGGCTTGCGTTGAGGACAGCCAGTTTATGCCACAGGGAGGATGCCTGCAGGTTTTGATTATAAGCACCCTCCGTCTATATGACACTTGGGACAGGAGCCACCTCCACCTGGCCAGTCTTGACACCACTGCCTGTGACAGCCCCTCCCAGTTCTTCCTGACCCACCTCTTCGAGCCCAGGTACAACTACCTATTCTATCTACCAAGGGAATTCTCTTCGATTATAATCACAGCCGTATATATATCATTGCTATTCCAACTTCCGCGACGCATATAAGGCCCTGCCCCGCCCTCCTTTCGGAAAAGCTGACCACGACTCCATTTCGTTGATCCCTGCCTACAGACAGAAACTAAAACAAGAAGCTCCCACGCTGAGGTCTGTTCAACGCTGGCCCGACCAATCTGATTCCACACTCCAGACTGCTTCCATCACGTGGACTGGGATATGTTCCGTATTGCGTCAGACAACAACATTGACGAATACGCTGATTCGGTGAGCGAGTTCATTAGAACGTGCGTTGAAGATGTCGTTCCCATAGCAACGATTAAAACATTCCCAAACCAGAAACCGTGGATTGATGGCAGCATTCGCGTGAAACTGAAAGCGCGAACCACTGCTTTTAATCAGGGCAAGGTGACTGGAAACATGACCGAATACAAACAGTGTAACTATTCCCTCCGCAAGGCAATCAAACAAGCTAAGCGTCAGTATAGAGACAAAGTAGAATCTCAATTCAACGGCTCAGACACAAGAGGTATGTGGCAGGGTCTACAGTCAATCACGGATTACAAAAAGAAAACCAGCCCCGTCACGGACCAGGATGTCTTGCTCCCAGGCAGACTAAATAACTTTTTTGCCCGCTTTGAGGACAATACAGTGCCACTGACACGGCCCGCAACTAAAACATGCGGACTCTCCTTCACTGCAGCCGACGTGAGGAAAACATTTAAACGTGTCAACCCTCGTAAGGCTGCAGGCCCAGACGGCATCCCCAGCCGCGCCCTCAGAGCATGCGCAGACCAGCTGGCTGGTGTGTTTACGGACATATTCAATTCAATCCCTATCCCAGTCTGTTGTTCCCACATGCTTCAAGAGGGCCACCATTGTTCCTGTTCCCAAGAAAGCTAAGGTAACTGAGCTAAATGACTACCCCTACACCCCCCTATCCACATCGATGGAACAGTAGTGGAGAGGGTAGTAAGTTAAGTTCCTCGGCGTACACATCACAGACAAACTGAATTGGTCCACCCACACAGACAGCATCGTGAAGAAGGCGCAGCAGCGCCTCTTCAACCTCAGGAGGCTGAAGAAATTCGGCTTGTCACCAAAAGCACTCACAAACTTCTACAGATGCACAATCGAGAGCATCCTGTCGGGCTGTATCACCGCCTGGTACGGCAACTGCTCCGCCCACAACTGTAAGGCTCTCCAGAGGGTAGTGAGGTCTGCACAACGCATCACCGGGGGCAAACCACCTGCCCTCCAGGACACCTACACCACCCGATGTCACAGGAAGGCCATAAAGATCATCAAGGACAACAACCACCCGAGCCACTGCCTGTTCACCCCGCTATCATCCAGAAGGCGAGGTCAGTACAGGTGCATCAAAGCTGGGACCGAGAGACTGTAAAACAGCTTCTATCTCAAGGCCATCAGACTGTTAAACAGCCACCACTAACATTGAGTGGCTGCTGCCAACACACTGACTCAACTCCAGCCACTTTAATAATGGGAATTGATGGGAAATGATGTAAAATATATCACTAGCCACTTTAAACAATGCTACCTAATATAATGTTTACATACCTTACACTATTCATCTCATATGTATACTTATATACTGTACTCTATATCATCTACTGCATCCTTATGTAATACATGTATCACTAGCCACTTTAACTATGCCACTTTGTTTACATACTCATCTCATATGTACAGTGCCTTGCGAAAGTATTCGGCCCCCTTGAACTTTGCGACCTTTTGCCACATTTCAGGCTTCAAACATAAAGATATAAAACTGTATTTTTGGGACACAATCATGAAGTGGAACGACATTTATTGGATATTTCAAACTTTTTTAACAAATCAAAAACTGAAAAATTGGGCGTGCAAAATTATTCAGCCCCCTTAAGTTAATACTTTGTAGCGCCACCTTTTGCTGCGATTACAGCTGTAAGTCGCTTGGGGTATGTCTCTATCAGTTTTGCACATCGAGAGACTGACATTTTTTCCCATTCCTCCTTGCAAAACAGCTCGAGCTCAGTGAGGTTGGATGGAGAGTATTTGTGAACAGCAGTTTTCAGTTCTTTCCACAGATTCTCGATTGGATTCAGGTCTGGACTTTGACTTGGCCATTCTAACACCTGGATATGTTTATTTTTGAACCATTCCATTGTAGATTTTGCTTTATGTTTTGGATCATTGTCTTGTTGGAAGACAAATCTCCGTCCCAGTCTCAGGTCTTTTGCAGACTCCATCAGGTTTTCTTCCAGAATGGTCCTGTATTTGGCTCCATCCATCTTCCCATCAATTTTAACCATCTTCCCTGTCCCTGCTGAAGAAAAGGAGGCCCAAACCATGATGCTGCCACCACCATGTTTGACAGTGGGGATGGTGCGTTCAGGGTGATGAGCTGTGTTGCTTTTATGCCAAACATAACGTTTTGCATTGTTGCCAAGAAGTTCAATTTTGGTTTCATCTGACCAGAGCACCTTCTTCCACATGTTTGGTGTGTCTCCCAGGTGGCTTGTGGCAAACTTTAAACAACACTTTTTATGGATATCTTTAAGAAATGGCTTTCTTCTTGCCACTCTTCCATAAAGGCCATATTTGTGCAATATACGACTGATTGTTGTCCTATGGACAGAGTCTCCCACCTCAGCTGTAGATCTCTGCAGTTCATCCAGAGTGATCATGGGCCTCTTGGCTGCATCTCTGATCAGTCTTCTCCTTGTATGAGCTGAAAGTTTAGAGGGACGGCCAGGTCTTGGTAGATTTGCAGTGGTCTGATACTCCTTCCATTTCAATATTATCGCTTGCACAGTGCTCCCTGGGATGTTTAAAGCTTGGGAAATCTGTTTGTATCCAAATCCGGCTTTAAACTTCTTCACAACAGTATCTCGGACCTGCCTGGTGTGTTCCTTGTTCTTCATGATGCTCTCTGCGCTTTTAACGGACTTCTGAGACTATCACAGTGCAGGTGCATTTATACGGAGACTTGATTACACACAGGTGGATTGTATTTATCATCATTAGTCATTTAGGTCAACATTGGATCATTCAGAGATCCTCACTGAACTTCTGGAGAGAGTTTGCTGCACTGAAAGTAAAGGGGCTGAATAATTTTGCACGCCCAATTTTTCAGTTTTTGATTTGTTAAAAAAGTTTGAAATATCCAATAAATGTCGTTCCACTTCATGATTGTGTCCCACTTGTTGTTGATTCTTCACAAAAAATAGTTTTATATCTTTGTTTGAAGCCTGAAATGTGGCAAAAGGTCGCAAAGTTCAAGGGGGCTGAATACTTTCGCAAGGCACTGTATATACTGCACTCAATACCATCTACTGTATCTTGCCTATGCTGCTCTGTACCATCACTCATTCATATATCTTTATGTACATATTCTTTATCCCCTTACACTTGTGTCTATAAAGTAGTAGTTTTGGAATTGTTAGCTAGATTACTTGTTGGTTATTACTGCATTGTCGGAACTAGAAGCACAAGCATTTCGCTACACTCACACTAACATCTGCTAACCATGTGTATGTGACAAATAAAATTTGATTTGATTTGAAATGTTAAGCCCTTCACAACCCCACTGCAAACCTCCTGGAAGAAGAGGGGGCCCTATCTCTCCATGCCCCACATAACAGAGTTTTGCTCTTGCCCCACTTCATCTTAGCTGACAAAGCTCCCTCATACACCTTCAGACTAATCTCTAGTGCCTGCATATCCTGCCCATCCCTGACCATCATAGAAATGTCATCTGCATACGCCGACACTGCTATGCCTGTCAACACACCCCATACCTGTCTGCACACTCCCTGCATTATCCTGTTTAGAAGGCCCAGAAAAGGCTCAATGGCTAGTGCATATAACTGCCCCGATAGAAGGCATCCTTATCTAATGCCCCGCCTCACCCAGACTGGCCTACTGAGTCCCCCTCCCACCTTGACCATACATGACACCCCAGCATACAACATCTTCAGACAGGCCACAAACCTTTCCCCAAACACAGACATCACATTTAACAGATTCTCATAGTCCACTCTATCAAAAGCCTTCTCTTGGTCTAAAGAGACCAGTCCACAGTTCACATTAGAACCTCTCGACAAGTCCAACATGTCCCTAATTAAGAACAAGTTGTCCGTGATTGAGCGTCCCGGTACACAATATGCCTGGTCGTTGTGTACTATAGAGTCCAGATAGGACTTCAGTCAGTTAACGAGGACCTTGGCAAATATCTTGTAGTTCGCACAGAGCAATGCCACAGGCCTCCAGTTCTTAATTTCACACAAGTCCCCTTTCTTGGGCAGGTGAGTCAGAACCGCCCGACGACAGCTCATCGGCAACCCTCCCACCCCGACACATTCACGCAACACACAAAAGAAGTGTCCTCCAATGACTGGCTATAACAGACCCCCTCCTCCAATGACTGGCTATAACAGACCTCCTCCTCCAATGACTGGCTACAACAGACCTCCTCCTCCAATGACTGGCTATAGCAGACCTCCTCCAATGACTGGCTATAACAGACCTCCTCCTCCAATGACTGGCTATAACAGACCTCTTCCAATGACTGGCTATAACAGACTTCCTCCTCCAATGACTGGCTATAGCAGACCTCCTCCTCCAATGACTGGCTATAACAGACCTCCTCCTCCAATGACTGGCTATAACAGACCTCCTCCAATGACTGGCTATAACAGACCTCCTCCTCCAATGACTGGCTATAACAGACCTCCTCCTCCAATGACTGGCTATAACAGACCTCCTCCTCCAATGACTGGCTATAACAAACCTCCTCCATTGTTTCATCTGTAATTTTAGACAGCAGCTTCCCTTCAGATTCGCTCGCAGAGCTTGAGAAAAGGTCTTCTCTTGTTCGCGTCGATGTATCTGATTCATTTTCAAGCATATCAAGATGCTGATCAATGAAAAGTTAAAGTTTCTCTCTATTTTCCAGAATGTTTGTTTCACAATTATCAGTTATCAATTTTTCTGATTAATTCATGGGACAAGCTGTGCGTACCACTCTGCCTCCTGCCACGTCATCAACCACCCTTGTCTTTATGTGGGCACGCAAAGCTCTTATGCCCCAAATCCCCAAACTCAAAACACAGCAGTCTATCTGTGCTGGCAAACCCTGCGTAGAGCCCCTCCCCAAGCCTCACTTTAAAATCACATATTGCTCATTGTTGTTCAGAACAAAACAACATGCTTGACGGCATCTGCCTGAAACGCTGCCGACACGGAAACCGCTAGCAAATTTACCAAAACGACTCAGCTCTTTCCGGATTTGATCATTCGTAATGAACAGAGGCAGATTCACAACTACCACCCTTGTCGAAGGAGTCAAAAGAGGAGAAATCGGCACCAACACATCCCTTGCAAATATTCCACTAGCAATCAGCCTTCCCACTAAATGTACTATTTTCATGTCATGAACACAACTACAGCTTTGTTCATTCTGGATGCAGAAATTCAGCTCCTACCTGTTCACCGACCGCGAGCAGAACCTCCTCCACCTTAACTCCATTCTCAGGAACACACCTGAATCCATGCCGTATCGACAGCGTCTCCTCCGCGCTAGGCTGCGAAGACATCGCACACACCACACCGTTCAAACCCCAGGAAACTAAAACTCTGTCCTCTTCCTCCCTAACTTTGAAAAAAAAACTGTGGGTACCGCTAAACTAACAGTGCGTTAACCCTCCACTCTAGAAAATAAACATTTAAAGGAAATACTAAGAGAGAATCTAGAAAATAAGTAAGGACAGAGTCTTCCACACAGTCTCTAAACTACAAACACTCCCAGCATGCACTGAGAGAGAGAGACAGAGAAAGAGGAGAGAGGGAAAAAGAGAGAGAAAGAAACTGAGTGAGAAAATAAACAGAGATGGACAGAGAGAGAGACAGAAAGAGAGAGAGACAGAAAGAGAGAGACAGAAAGAGAGAGACAGAAAGAGAGAGGAAGAAAGACGACTGTCGAAGTTGACGACTCTCATTCAGGACAGAGGTCAATGTCCTATTGGTTGAACCAACGCAGGCATTTAAAGTAATGATTCTGTGGTGTGTTTACAGCATTAAGCAGCTAAAATGAAGTAAAGATTAAGTTAATTAAGGCTGAGCAGCCTGATGTAATTAACCCTGCTAGAGATTAGTGGGAGGCTGGGCCGGGCCCTCAGTCAATGTCCCTGGGCTGCCTGACTGGCCGGGCCGGGCCCTCAGTCGATGTCCCTGGGCTGCCTGACTGGCCGGGCCCTCAGTCGATGTCCCTGGGCTGCCTGACTGGCCGGGCCCTCAGTCGATGTCTCTGGGCTGCCTGACTGGCCCGGGCCAGGCTCTCAGTCGATGTCCCTGGGCTGCCTGACTGGCCGGGCCCTCAGACGATGTCCCTGGGCTGTCTGACTGGCCGGGCCCTCAGTCGATGTCCCTGGGCTGCCTAACTGGCCGGACCCTCAGTCGATGTCCCTGGGCTGTCTGACTGGCCGGGCCCTCAGTCGATGTCCCTGGGCTGCCTAACTGGCCGGACCCTCAGTCGATGTCCCTGGGCTGTCTGACTGGCCGTGCCCTCAGTTGATGTCCCTGGCCTGCCTGACTGGCCGGGCCGTTGATAAGCAGGTAATAGAGTTGTTATTGGGGCTCACCCTCCCTCCCTCCCTCCCTCCCTCCCTCCCTCCCTCCCTCCCTCCCTCCCTCCCTCCCTCCCTCCCTCCCTCCCTCCCTCCCTCCCTCCCTCCCTCCCTCCCTCCCTCCCTCCTTCCTCCCTTCCTTCCACTGTTACTTTATACTTCTGAATAAACAAAAACAAATGACCAGGGGCGCTCTCTCCGATAGTGTCAGGAAGTTGACAGGAATCCATGGCCCCATAAGACTGTGTTAATTTGATGCACCACTGACAGCCACGCTGCAGGTCAATACCACTACTAAAAAGTAAAGCCAGACATCAATCTGGGCTGAAGGAAGGAAATGTAACGTCTGCTTCCAACTCACACTCTCAAACACGTTGATCACCCGAATGCAGCTCACTCTCCAGATCCCAATCACCTGAATTCTGATCACCTGTTCACACACCTGTATGTCATTATCACACACTATTTAGTTAAGTTCTTTGCACCCCATCATTGTGTGGTATTGTTTGTTTTGATACACATTTCTATTCGGAGCTCTGTTTTTTCCCGTAATAGTCCTCCTGTGTATTGTAGTTTTTGTCCCTGGACCCAGCTACCTGCCTCCTCCTGTGTATGACCTCCTGCCTGCCCCTGGACCCAGCTACCTGCCTCCTCCTGTGTATGACCTCCTGCCTGCCCCTGGACCCAGCTACCTGCCTCCTCCTGTGTATGACCTTCTGCCTGCCCCTGGACCCAGCTACCTGCCTCCTCCTGTGTATGACCTCCTGCCTGCCCCTGGACCCAGCTTCCTGCCCCTGGACCCAGCTACCTGCCTCCTCCTGTGTATGACCTTCTACCTGCCCCTGGACCCAGCTACCTGCCCCTGGACCCAGCTACCTGCCCCTGGACCCAGCTACCTGCCTCCTCCTGTGTATGACCTTCTGCCTGCCCCTGGACCCAGCTACCTGCCTCCTCCTGTGTATGACCTCCTGCCTGCCCCTGGACCCAGCTACCTGCCTCCTCCTGTGTATGACCTTCTGCCTGCCCCTGGACACAGCTACCTGCCTCCTCCTGTGTATGACCTTCTGCCTGCCCCTGGACCCAGCTTCCTGCCCCTGGACCCAGCTACCTGCCTCCTCCTGTGTATGACCTTCTACCTGCCCCTGGACCCAGCTACCTGCCCCTGGACCCAGCTACCTGCCCCTGGACCCAGCTACCTGCCTCCTCCTGTGTATGACCTTCTGCCTGCCCCTGGACCCAGCTACCTGCCTCCTCCTGTGTATGACCTCCTGCCTGCCCCTGGACCCAGCTACCTGCCTCCTCCTGTGTATGACCTTCTGCCTGCCCCTGGACCCAGCTACCTGCCTCCTCCTGTGTATGACCTCCTGCCTGCCCCTGGACCCAGCTTCCTGCCCCTGGACCCAGCTACCTGCCTCCTCCTGTGTATGACCTTCTACCTGCCCCTGGACCCAGCTACCTGCCCCTGGACCCAGCTACCTGCCCCTGGACCCAGCTACCTGCCTCCTCCTGTGTATGACCTTCTGCCTGCCCCTGGACCCAGCTACCTGCCTCCTCCTGTGTATGACCTCCTGCCTGCCCCTGGACCCAGCTACCTGCCTCCTCCTGTGTATGACCTTCTGCCTGCCCCTGGACACAGCTACCTGCCTCCTCCTGTGTATGACCTTCTGCCTGCCCCTGGACCCAGCTTCCTGCCCCTGGACCCAGCTACCTGCCTCCTCCTGTGTATGACCTTCTACCTGCCCCTGGACCCAGCTACCTGCCCCTGGACCCAGCTACCTGCCCCTGGACCCAGCTACCTGCCTCCTCCTGTGTATGACCTTCTGCCTGCCCCTGGACCCAGCTACCTGCCTCCTCCTGTGTATGACCTCCTGCCTGCCCCTGGACCCAGCTACCTGCCTCCTCCTGTGTATGACCTTCTGCCTGCCCCTGGACACAGCTACCTGCCTCCTCCTGTGTATGACCTCCTGCCTGCCCCTGGACCCAGCTACCTGCCTCCTCCTGTGTATGACCTTCTGCCTGCCCCTGGACCCAGCTACCTGCCTCCTCCTGTGTATGACCTTCTGCCTGCCCCTGGACCCAGCTACCTGCCTCCTCCTGTGTATGACCTTCTGCCTGCCCCTGGACCCAGCTACCTGCCTCCTCCTGTGTATGACCTTCTGCCTGCCCCTGGACACAGCTACCTGCCTCCTCCTGTGTATGACCTTCTGCCTGCCCCTGGACCCAACTACCTGCCTCCTCCTGTGTATGACCTTCTGCCTGCCCCTGGACCCAGCTACCTGCCTCCTCCTGTGTATGACCTTCTGCCTGCCCCTGGACCCAGCTACCTGCCTCCTCCTGTGTATGACCTTCTGCCTGCCCCTGGACCCAGCTACCTGCCTCCTCCTGTGTATGACCTCCTGCCTGCCCCTGGACCCATTCCTGCCCCTGGACCCAGCTACCTGCCTCCTCCTGTGTATGACCTTCTGCCTGCCCCTGGACCCAGCTACCTGCCTCCTCCTGTGTATGACCTCCTGCCTGCCCCTGGACCCAGCTACCTGCCTCCTCCTGTGTATGACCTTCTGCCTGCCCCTGGGCCCAGCTATATATAGTCAACATTGCTACTAGAACGAACACAATAGTAAACCCGCTACAATCATGCAGTACAGTGTACAGTCAGCAAGAAGTTTAGCAGTTACACCGCCGGTGGCTTTAAATGTATAAAAACCAAAAGCTTTACCTTGACTTGGAAGAGTTCCAGTGTTGGAACTCGCTAGCTAAGTGAATGTGAAAGTGCCAAAGAGTGTGCAAAGCTGTCATCAAGACAAAGGGTGGCTACTTTGAATAATCTAAAATAGAAAATATATTTTGATTTGTTAAACACTTTTTTGGTTACTACATGATTCCATATGTGTTATTTCATAGTTTCGATGTCTTCACTATTATTCTACAATGTAGAACATAGTGTAGTAAAAATAGAGAAAGACCATTGAATGAGTAGGTGTGTCCAAACGTTTGACTGGTACAGTACATGATCAAATACAAATCTTAGCATCAACTATTAAATGACGACCAGAACCCACTGGATTCTCTAATTACATTGAATGAACTACAGGACAAAATACGATACCTCTAACCCAAAAGGCTTGTGGTGTTGATGGTATACTAAACAAAATTATAAAATATACAGACCACAAATTCAAATGGGCTATTCTTAAACTTTTCAACGTTATCCTCAGCTCTGGGCTCTGAGCACACTGATCCACAAAAGTGGAGACAAATTTGACTTCAAATAAGCTTTTGACTCAATTTGGCATGAGGGTCTTCTATACAAATTGATGGAAAGCGGTGTTGGGGGGAAAGCATGTGATATTATAAAATCCATGTACACAAACAACAAGTTTGCAGATAAAATTGGCAAAAAAAAACACATTTGTTGGGACTTGACAGACTTAGGCCCTGACAGACCTGGGCCCTGACAGACCTGGGCCCTGACAGACCTGGGCCCTGACAGACTTGGGCCCTGACAGACTTGGGCCCTGACAGACCTGGGCACTGTCAGACTTGGGCCCTGACAGACCTGGACCCTGACAGACCTAGGCCCCGGCAGACCTGGGCGCTGACAGACCTGGGCCCCGACAGACCTGGGCCTCGACAGACCGGGGCCCAGACATACCTGGGCCCTGTCAGACCTGGGGCCCTGACAGACCTGGGCCCTGACAGACCTGGAACCTGACAGACCTGGGCCCCGACAGACCTGGGCCCCGACAGACCTGGGCTCCGACAGACCTGGGCCCCGACAGACCTGGGCCCTGTCAGACCTGGGCCCTGACAGACCTGGACCCTGACAGACCTGGACCATGACAGACCTGAACCCTGACAGACCTGGACCCTGACAGACCTGGGCCCTGACAGACCTGGGCCCTGACAGACCTGGACCCTGACAGACCTGGACCCTGACAGACCTGGGCCCTGACAGTAAATCTCATTAAGACAAAATGTTGGTGTTCCAAAAAAGGTGCAGTTACCAGGACAACAAATACAAATTCCATCGAGACCTTTGCCCTAGAGCACACAAGAATTATAGCTACCTCGGCCTAAACATCAACACCACAGGTAACGTCTACAAGGCTACAAATCATCAAAAGGAACATAAAACTCGACATCCCAATTAGGATCTGGTTAAAACTACTTCAATCAGTTATAGAGCAAATCAAATCAAATGTATTTATAAAGCCCTTCTTACATCAGCTGATATCTCAAAGTGCTGTACAGAAACCCAGCCTAAAACCCAGAGCAATGCAGGTGTAGAAGCACGGTGGCTAGGAAAAACTCCCTAGAAAGGCCAAAACCTAGGAAGAAACCTAGAGAGGAACCAGGCTATGTGGGGTGGCCAGTCCTCTTCTGGCTGTGCCGGGTGGAGATTATAACAGAACATGGCCAAGATGTTCAATTGTTCATAAATGACTAGCAGGGTCAAATAATAATAATCACAGGAGTTGTTGAGGGTGCAACAGGTCAGCACCTCAGGAGAAAATGTCAGTTGGCTTTTCATAGCTGATCATTGGGAGCATCTCTACCACTCCTGCTGTCTCTAGAGAGTTGAAAACAGCAGGTCTGGGACAGGTAGCACGTCCGGTGAACAGGTCAGGGTTCCATAGCCGCAGGCAGAACAGTTGAAACTGGAGCAGCAGCACGGCCAGGTGGACTGGGGACAACAAGGAGTCATCATGCCAGGTAGTCCTGAGGCATGGTCGTAGGGCTCCGGTCCCCCGAGAGAGAGAAAGAAAGAAAGATTTAGAGAGAGCATACTTAAATTCACACAGGACACCGGATAAGACAGGAGAAATACTCCAGATATAACAGACTGACCCTAGCCCCCCAACACATAAACTGCTGCAGCATAAATACTGGAGGCTGAGACAGGAGGGGTCATTGCTCTCTATGGTTGTGAGGTCTGGGGTCCGTTCACCAAACAAGAATTCTCAAAATGGGACAAACACCCAATAGAGACTCTGCATGCAGACTACTGCAAAAAAAATCCTTCACGTACAACGCAAAACCCCAAACAATGCATCCAGAGCAGAATTAGGACTATACCCACTAGTTATCAAAATCCAGAAAAGAGCTGTTCATTTCTACAACCACCTAAAAGGAAGGAATACCCACTATAAAGCCATCACCTACAGAGAGATGAACCTCGAGAGGAGTCCCCTCAGCCAGCTGGTTCTGGGACTGGTTGGACCCAACCAAATTATGAGAAAACAAAAAGGAGAACTATTTGACACACTGGAAAGAATCAACCATAAAACAGAGCAAATTGGAACGCTATCTGGCCCTAGACACAGTGGCAGAAAACCTGACCACTGTTACTGTCCCAAAATGAAGAACTATGTACAGATTCAGTGAGCATGGCCTTGCAGTTGAGAAAGGCCGCTGTAGGCAGACCTGGCTCTCAACAGAAGACAGGCTATGTGCAAGAAGACCGGCTATGTCCACACTGCCCACAAAATGAGGTGGAAACTGAGCTGCACTTCCTAACCTCCTGCCAAATGTATGAAAAGTAGATAATATAACATTCAAAACATCGTTATCCTTTTGAAACCTTGTTTAATGTATATCTACATATTGTTTTATGTATTTGTTGTTGTTTTTTGTTCTCACTTTTGTTTATTGTTTATTTTACTTGCTTTGGCAATGTAAACATATGTTTCCCATGCCAATAAAGCCCCTTTAACTGAATTGTGAGAGTGAGATTTGCTCTGTGGATGCCTTATTGAACAGCCATGAAGATGAAAGCAAGAGGAATGTGGTTGATGTAGACCATGACACACAATCAGAGCCACTGCAGACATAATTACAATTTGTCCAATACAATGTTAATTCTGACCATTTGATTTTAACATTTCACCAAGGACATACATGTAATGGGAAATAATGTGGAGCATTTTGAGTTCTGATCGGTCTTCCCATTCCCATAATTCAGCTGAGGTACATTGTTATTGGTTCCCGTCATAAACTACCTTCTTATACGCTTTTCCAAATGTTTCTATAAAGCTTTATATCAAAGTAAATAGGTTTCAAAGCACAGTACGGTAAGTAAATTGGCTGCAAGTAAGTCAAGCAAAGCAGATGACATCAGTAGGTATAAAAGAGGACGGGACAGATTTGACTGTTGCATTGTTGTTCCACAGCTGCATTTGTCACGTTCTAGAACTCCTTTTAAAACACCATTGTCTAAAGGTTCTTTGGAACGTCGGTAGGGGAGGTGTGTTTTTGGAAACAGCTCTGCCAGCGTCTGACCAGATGAATATCAAGTTTATTTTATCTGTTGTGTTGCTGAGGGAAGCATATACTGCCTCTGGGTGTGTTGGTGTCCAGGCAGCGCTAGCTACACTTACTGGAATTAAATGTATGATTGGGCCGGCCCAAATGCCCAGAGGTGGGGGTTTGCACTTCAAAGGCAACCCGATAGGCTCATCCATCATGCTCCATACACAGAATTCCTCACCTTTACCCATCAACAATTCTAGAATGTTTCTGTCCGGGAGTGGACACGACAAATGCACGGGGCCATCACTTCTTTTCATAACTCCTGTTAGTCTTTGATCAGCCAGGGATCCCTGTGTTACTCTGCCAACTGCCAGTTCAAAGGTCAACAGCTAACAAACACTCCAACTATAATGTCTTTACTAACATGACTGAGAAAGTATTTCCTGAATATTGCAATTGGAAATATTTCATAAAATAAACCTATGTTTCATTATAATGTAGCTGCAACCTTTTATTTAGGCCTACCCTGGTGTCTCATTGAGATAACATTGTTTGCTACTGGTGTAGTGGATTACCGGTGTATGTGGTCTGGACATGGTCTATGTTCCTATAATTAAGGTGGTGTATGTGGTCTGGACATGGTCTATGTTCCTATAATTAAGGTGGTGTATGTGGTCTGGACATGGTCTATGTTCCTATAATTAAGGTGGTGTATGTGGTCTGGACATGGTCTATGTTCCTATAATTAAGGTGGTGTATATGGTCTGGACATGGTCTATGTTCCTATAATTAAGGAGGTGTATGTGGTCTGGACATGGTCTATGTTCCTATAATTAAGGAGGGGTGGCAGAGGGGTTTAGACAGACAAGGCTAATAGATAGTGATGGGATTACAGACAAGGCTAATAGATTGTGATGGGATTATGTTTCTAGGTCACAGCCTGTCTGTCGTCTTCTCTAATGAGGAGATTCAGTCTTCACACAGTGGCCTGCCATACCTTAATAGTGTGTTAGGCCCCTATTCCCTAAATAGTGGACTACTTTTCACCCGGTCAACATTGTGCCATAGACATTCTAATCAATAATTTGTATTAAAATAAGAAAAAATATATTGGGTTCATTTATCTTATTTCATTTCACAACACCAGATCATCAGAACAGCTCCAACCAATTGGGTTGTGTTTAAGGATTGCTATGGTCCCCTGTGCCGTAGCAATTTACATGTGATCAATCCCTGCAAATAAGTCATCGGCAGAGTTATGATATCCTGTCTGCTGTGTCAATGAGATTGATTTCACGAGTCCACAGACTTAATGCCGTTTATACCACAGAATGATGTGAGTAGAAATTGGTTTCACCAAAAGTGTAATTGTTGTTGTTGTCCTCATCATGCTCTAGAAACTGTGTTTTTATTTGATTCTTATTTTACCAGGTAAGGGCCGGGCTCCTGTAAGTTGACTTCGGTCGTCAGTCGGACAGTGTTTCCTCCAGCACATAGTTGCGACTGACTTCCGGGTTAAGCGAGCAGTGTGATAAGTAGCCGGTCCAGGCGGGTCGTGTGCCCGGAGGACGCATTCGGTAGTGGCCATACCACAGCTAAACAGGGTCGGTTCTGGTTAGTATTTGGATGGGAGACCGCCTGGGAATACCAGGTGATGGAAGCTAAAAAGCAATAATGAATAAATGGTAATAAATAAATTGTTTACACAATTTGACCAAAGATTTAATGAAAGCTCCACAGCCAAAGAGTTCTCTGATTTAAAAAATTGGGGGGAAAAAACACTTTTCACTATTGAAGGGCTGAAATGACAGTTTTTTTAGCGATTGCTTACACACTAGCTGCGGAATTTGGCTCATTGTGTCAAAAGTCACAAGCCAACTTGAGACACAACACTTAGAGATGAACATCTCACTTCTTGACTCTGCAATGGAATGTTTGCAACAAAATGATACACAGGCACCGAATGACTCAAAGCAGCAACACACTGCTGTCTTTAGTACTTTGTATACATTTTTAATGTTGTCTTCAGGCTTCTGTGAAAGATACTTCCAGTATGTATATAGAGTACAGTATATACATATACATATGAGATGAATAATGTAGGGTATGTAAACATTATATTAGGTAGCATTGTTTAAAGTGGCTAGTGAGTGATATATTTTACATCATTTCCCATCAATTCCCATTATTAAAGTGGCTGGAGTTGAGTCAGTGTGTTGGCAGCAGCCACTCAATGTTAGTGGTGGCTGTTTAACAGTCTGATGGCCTTGAGATAGAAGCTGTTTTTCAGTCTCTCGGTCCCAGCTTTGATGCACCTGTACTGACCTCGCCTTCTGGATGATAGCGGGGTGAACAGGCAGTGGCTCGGATGGTTGTTTGTCCTTGATGATCTTTATGGCCTTCCTGTGACATCGGGTGGTGTAGGTGTCCTGTAGGGCAGGTAGTTTGCCCCCGGTGATGCGTTGTGCAGACCTCACTACCCTCTGGAGAGCCTTACGGTTGAGGGCGGAGCAGTTGCTGTACCAGGCGGTGATACAGCCCGCCAGGATGCTCTCGATTGTGCATCTGTAAAAGTTTGTGAGTGTTTTTGGTGACAAGCCAAATTTCCTCAGCCGCCTGAGGTTGAAGAGGCACTATTGTGCCTTCTTCACCATGCTGTCTGTGTGGGTGGACCAATTCAGTTTGTCTGTGATGTGTATGCCGAGGAATTTAAAATGTTCCACTTTCTTCACTGCTGTCCCTTCGACGCGGGTAGGGGGGTGCTCCCTCTGCTGTTTCCTGAAGGTCACAATCATCTCCTTGTTTGTTTGTTTTTTACATTGAGTGAGAGGTTGTTTTCCTGACACCACACTCCGAGGGCCCTCACCTCCTCTCTGTAGACTGTCTCGCGGTTGTTGGTAATCAAGTGTGTCTTACAATGGTGTGTGTTACAGTTACACAGTATGTCTGTGTGCTGTCAGTAACCTATAATAACTACTGAGATGGACAGTATGTCTGTGTGCTGTCAGTAACCTATAATAAGCTGTATGTGTAGATAATGTATTTATTTTACCTTTATTTAACTAGGCAAGTCAGTTAAGAACATGATTTGATCTTGCAACCTTTCGCTTACCAGTCCAACGCGTTAACCACTAGGCTACCTTTCTGTCCAGGTGAACATGATGAACCTTGAAGTCACGTTTCATCAGAGAGAACCACTGAGTAAACAACACAGCTGATAGATTTATCACCAGGCAGTTGAAAGGACGACCTGTAACACAGCTGATAGATTTATCACCAGGCAGTTGAAAGGACGACCTGTAACACAGCTGATAGATTTATCACCAGGCAGTTGAAAGGACGACCTGTAACACAGCTGATAGATTTATCACCAGGAAGTTGAAAGGACGACCTGTAACACAGCTGATAGATTTATCACCAGGCAGTTGAAAGGACGACCTGTAACACAGCTGATAGATTTATCACCAGGCAGTTGAAAGGACGACCTGTAACACAGCTGATAGATTTATCACCAGGAAGTTGAAAGGACGACCTGTAACACAGCTGATAGATTTATCACCAGGCAGTTGAAAGGACGACCTGTAACACAGCTGATAGATTTATCACCAGGAAGTTGAAAGGACGACCTGTAACACAGCTGATAGATTTATCACTAGGCATTCTGAAGAAAATATATAAAGAAAAAAAATTGTTTTCTTTCTTTTTTTCCCCAGACAGTCATTTAGTGCCTCTTTAACTACCCAACTCTGTCAAGAAACGGTAGCTGCTTTGGCAACAGTGGGGCAGTAGTATACTGTTTTTATACAGTAGTATACTGTTTTTATACAGTAGTATACTGTATTTATAGGACCTTCAGGAGTGGAACAGCCTCCTCTGAATCGGTCAGAAGGCCTAAGTCTTAAATACCAGGGTCGCTGCCCAAACGAGATGTTGGTTCACTTGAGATGTGAGAAGTGTGAGCGATTCAGTCAGTGGGTGGCTGAGCTGAGCGTGGGACTTGTGGAATGCTAGCGAATGAGGACCTTTTCTAACACAGAGAGAGAGAGAGAGAGAGAGAGAGAGAGAGAGAGAGACAGATAGACAGAGAGAGACACAGAGAGAGAGAGACAGAGAGACAGAGAGACAGAGAGACAGATAGACAGAGAGAAAGACACACAGAGAGAGACACAGAGAGAAAGAGAGAGAGAGAGGATTACAGTTACATAAATATATATTTGAATATTATTAGAATAGGTATTAGAATAACACATCAATAGGTATTAGATTAACACATCAATAGGTATTAGAATAACACAGCAGGTATTAGATTAACACATCAATAGGTATTAGAATAACACAGCAGGTATTAGATTAACACATCAATAGGTATTAGAATAACACAGCAGGTATTAGATTAACACATCAATAGGTATTAGAATAACACAGCAGGTATTAGATTAACACATCAATAGGTATTAGAATAACACAGCAGGTATTAGATTAACACATCAATAGGTATTAGAATAACACAGCAGGTATTAGAATAACACAGCAGGTATTAGAATAACACAGCAGGTATTAGAATAACACAGCAGGTATTAGATTAACACAGCAGGTATTAGATTAACACAGCAGGTATTAGAATAACACAGCAGGTATTAGAATAACACAGCAGGTATTAGAATAACACAGCAGGTATTAGAATAACACAGCAGGTATTAGAATAACACAGCAGGTATTAGATTAACACAGCAGGTATTAGAATAACACAGCAGGTATTAGAATAACACAGCAGGTATTCCCAAACTGGGGTATGCGCAATGCCGTCGGGTTTTTGTTTCTCGCCTGAGTCGCCTCGTTTCATTGCCAAAAATACGATTAAACCATCTAGTGTTCAGGGAAATAACAACACAATGTCAGGTACAGATACAGATACAGGTACAGGTTCTCTCTCTCAGGAAACCTTCACTCTTGCGCAGACAAGCAAGAATAAAGATGACTTCCGAGTAGTTAGACATGTATAAAAGCAACAGATACCATTAATAAGGAGGGGCTAGAAACATCTTCTATGGTGAGCTACCGAGTGGCTTGGACAGACAAGCCCCAAACTCTTGTGGAGGACTGGCTTGGACAGACAAGCCCCAAACTCTTGTGGAGGACTGGCTTGGACAGACAAGCCCCAAACTCTTGTGGAGGACTGGCTTGGACAGACAAGCCCCAAACTCTTGTGGAGAACTGGCTTGGACAGACAAGCCCCAAACTCTTGTGGAGGACTGGCTTGGACAGACAAGCCCCAAACTCTTGTGGAGGACTGGCTTGGACAGACAAGCCCCAAACTCTTGTGGAGGACTGGCTTGGACAGACAAGCCCCAAACTCTTGTGGAGGACTTAATTCTTCCTGCTGCCGCAGATATGGCTGGGACAATGCTGGGGGAAAAGGCCAAAAAAACTATACAGACAATGGCTTCATCAAACAACACTATTTCACGACGCATTAGTGACATGGCAGGAGATGTTTTGAAACAATTACCACTTCACATACCAGTGAATTATATGGTTACAGATGGATGAGTCAACAGACGTGGCCTGGCACAGCTCCTGGTATATGTCTGTTACAGCTGGATGAGTCAACAGACGTGGTGGGCCTGGTACAGCTCCTGGTATAAGTCTGTTACAGCTGGATGAGTCAACAGACGTGGCCTGGCACAGCTCCTGGTATATGTCTGTTACAGCTGGATGAGTCACCAGACGTGGCCTGGCACAGCTCCTGGTATATGTCTGTTACAGCTGGATGAGTCAACAGACGTGGCCTGGCACAGCTCCTGGTATATGTCTGTTACAGCTGGATGAGTCACCAGACGTGGCCTGGCACAGCTCCTGGTATATGTCTGTTACAGCTGGATGAGTCACCAGACGTGGCCTGGCACAGCTCCTGGTATATGTCTGTTACAGCTGGATGAGTCACCAGACGTGGCCTGGCACAGCTCCTGGTATATGTCTGTTACAGCTGGATGAGTCACCAGACGTGGCCTGGCACAGCTCCTGGTATATGTCTGTTACAGCTGGATGAGTCACCAGACGTGGCCTGGCACAGCTCCTGGTATATGTCTGTTACAGCTGGATGAGTCACCAGACGTGGCCTGGCACAGCTCCTGGTATATGTCCGTTACAGCTGGATGAGTCAACAGGTCCTGGCACAGCTCCTGGTATATGTCTGTTACAGCTGGATGAGTCACCAGACGTGGCCTGGCACAGCTCCTGGTATTTTTAAAGTACTGTACAGCTTTGTGACATCAAATTAACTTTGGTGGTCAAGATGTGTTGGTATCTGTACTGATGACTTTGTTTAAGCAAGGCCGCTGAACTCTCGTGTATTTTATTCACTATGCAATGACATGGGCAGGGACCATGTAACGCTTTTACAACATACAGAAGTGCGCTGGTTATCAAGGGGCAAAGTATTGACAAGTGTTTTTGAATTGAGAGACGAGCTTAATGTTTTCTTTACTGACCATCATTTTCACTTGTCTGACCGCTTGATGATGACGAGTTTCTCACACGACTGGTCTATCTGGGTGATGTATTTTCTCTCCTGAATGAACTGAATCTAGGATAACAGGGACTCTCCGCAACTATATTCAAAATGGAGGCTATGATTAAGAAGTAGGAGCTCTTCTCTCTCTGCATTAACAAGGAAAACACACAGGTCTTTCCATCATTTTATGATTTATTGGGTGTAAATGAACTCAAGCTTACAGACAATGTCAAATGTGATATAGCGAAGCATCTGAATGAGTTGGGTGCGCAATTACGCAGGTACTTTCCCAAAACAGATGACACAAACAACTGGATTCCTCCCTTTCATGCCCTGCCTCCAGTCCACTTACCGATATCTGAACAAGAGAGCCTCATCGAAATTGCAACAAGCAGTTCTGTGAAAATGGAATTTTATCAGAAGCCACTGCCAGATTTCTTGCCTTGGCAAATCGCGTTGTTAAGACACTGATGACCTTTGTAACCACGTACCTACGTGAGAGTGGATTCTCAGCCCTCACTAGCATGAAAACTAAATACAGGCACAGATTGTGTGTGGAAAATTATTTAAGACTGAGACTCTCTCCAATAAAACCCAACATTGCACAGTTATAAGCATCCTTTCAAGCACACCCTTCTCATTAACCTGTGGTGAGTTGTGTGTGTGGCAGGTTCAGACATAGTAATGTATAGTGTGTGTGTGGCAGGCTTACAATGATGGCAAAAAACAACATTTGAGCGTGCGCTGGTGCTAGAGGGGGTACAGCTGACCCTGGTGCTAGAGGGGGTACAGCTGACCCTGGTGCTAGAGGGGGTACAGCTGACCCTGGTGCTAGAGGGGGTACAGCTGACCCTGGTGCTAGAGGGGGCACAGCTGGAGGTTGAATGTTTGAAGGGTATGGGACTATAAAACGTTTGGGAACCACTGTATTAGAGTAATATAGGTGCCATTGTAAGAGTACAGTGCCAAGAATGTAGTTTGGAGTATAAGCTTACATTAAAGAGGGGTGATCAACATTAAAGGTGCAACCCAAATAGGCTTTACATTGAATTAGCGGAGAGGTGATCAACATTAGACTTTGGCACTCCCTGTCTGTGGAGCAGGGCTCTCCAACCCTGTTCCTGGAGAGCTACCCTCCTGTAGGTTTTAACTCCAACCCTGTTCCTGGAGAGGTACCCTCCTGTAGGTTTTAACTCCAACCCTGTTCCTGGAGAGCTACCGTCCTGTAGGTTTTAACTCCAACCCTGTTCCTGGAGAGAGACCCTCCTGTAGGTTTTAACTCCAACCCTGTTCCTGGAGAGGTACCCTCCTGTAGGTTTTAACTCCAACCCTGTTCCTGGAGAGAGACCCTCCTGTAGGTTTTAACTCCAACCCTGTTCCTGGAGAGCTACCGTCCTGTAGGTTTTAACTCCAACCCTGTTCCTGGAGAGGTACCCTCCTGTAGGTTTTAACTCCAACCCTGTTCCTGGAGAGGTACCCTCCTGTAGGTTTTAACTCCAACCCTGTTCCTGGAGAGGTACCCTCCTGTAGGTTTTAACTCCAACCCTGTTCCTGGAGAGGTACCCTCCTGTAGGTTTTAACTCCAACCCTGTTCCTGGAGAGGTACCCTCCTGTAGGTTTTAACTCCAACCCTGTTCCTGGAGAGGTACCCTCCTGTAGGTTTTAACTCCAACCCTGTTCCTGGAGAGCTACCCTCCTGTAGGGTTTAACTCCAACCCTGGTTGGAGAGCCCTGCTGTAGCGTGTACAAACAGCGCTACCTACTGGCGAAACCATCACACTGCATCAATGTGGTGGCAATGGAACTCAGGCCTTGATGTGGCTGTAACATGTTTGAAGAAGAGATTACTATGTTTGCCTCAGTTGAAATAGAAAGCCATTGATTAACAAGACAATATTATCAACAAATTCCGGAAAACAAATAAAAACAACATTTGAATCACAACCTGCTGAAAATCTGAAAGGACTTGTTCCCCTCCCAACATCATCACTGAATAATAAAACCCCTACCTTTGACAAACACAGAACACATCACCTAGGAGACGGACATTTCCATAATGCCACTGAATACAACGCAGTGGAACATTCTATAAGTATTAATGACAGTATTCACAGTTTCATTCATACTAAGGTACTTTCATGGCACTTTGCTGGGGCTGGGGATAGGCAAGTCAGTTAAGAACAAATTCTTATTTTCAATGACAGCCTAGGAACAGTGGGTTAACTGCCTGTTCAGGGGCAGAACAACAGATTTGTACCTTGTCAGCTCAGGGATTTGAACTTGCAACCTTCCGGTTACTAGTCCAACGCTCTAACCACTAGGCTACCCTGCTGCCCCGGTATGATGACTGCGTGGTCCCATGGTGTTTATACTTGCATACTATTGTTTGTACAGATGAACGTGGTACCTTCAGGCGTTTGGAAATTGCTCCCAAGGATGAACCAAACTTGCGGAGGTCTACAATTATTTTTCTGAGGTCTTGGCAGATTTCTTTTGATTTTCCCATGATGTCAAGGAAAGTGGCACTGAGTTTGAAGGTAGACCTTGAAATACATCCACAGGTACACCTCCAATTCACTCAAATTATGTCATTTAGCCTATCAGAAGCTTCTAAAGCCATGATGTCATTTACAGCCCTTGGTTCACCCCAGACTTGACTGCCCTTGACCAGCACACAAATCCCCTGTGGCATACTGCACTGGCTTCGACTAGTCCCCGCGATATGCAACTTTTCAGGGAAGCCAGGAACCAATACACACAGTCAGTTAGGAAAGCAAAGGCTAGCTTTTTCAAACAGAAATTTGCATCCTGCAGCACTAATTCCCAAAAGGTTTTGGGACACTAAAGTCCATGGAGAACAAGAGCACCTCATCCCAGCTGCCCACTGCACTGAGACTAGGATCCCCACTGATAAATCCACGATAATTGAGAATTTCAAGAAGCATTTCTCTACGGCTGGCCATGCTTTCCACCTGGCTAGCCCAAACCCGGCCAACAGCTCTGCACCATTGCAGCAACTGGCCCAAGAGCTGCAAAATCTACAGATCCCTACAAATCAGCTGGGCTAGACAATCTGGACCCTTCCTAAAATGATCCGCCGCTATTGTTGCAACCACTAATACTTGTCTGTTCAACCTCTCTTTTGTATCGTCTAATATTCCTAAGGATTGGGAAGTGGCCGCGAGACACTTTAGACCCAAACTGTTACAGACCTATATCCATCCTGCCCTGACTTTCTAAAGTCTTCGAAAGCCAAGTTAACAAACAGATCACCGACCATTTCGAATCCCACCGTACCTTCACCGCTATCCTCGGCTCAAGGTCCTAAATGATATCATAACTGCCATACAACACTCCTTCCGTGGCCTCCAACTGCTCTTAAATGCTAGTAAAACTAAATGCATGCTCTTCAACCGATCGCTGCCCGCACCCGACCGTCCGACTAGCATCACCACTCTGGATGGTTCTGACTTAGAATATGTGGGCAACTATAAATACCTAGGTGTCTGGCTAGACTGTAAACTCTCCTTCCAGACTCACATTAAACATCTCCAAAGTTAAATCTAGAATCCGCTTCCTATTTTGCAACAAAGCCTCCTTCACTCATGCTGCCAAACATACACTCGTAAAACTGACTATCCTACCGATCCTTGTCTTCGGCGATGTCATTTAGAAAATAGTCTCCAACACTCTACTCAACAAACTGGATGCAGTCTATCACAGTGCAATCCGTCACCAAAGCCCCATATACTACCCACCACTGTGACCTGTATGCTCTCTTTGGCGGGTCCTCGCTACATATTCGTCACCAAACCCATTGACTCCAGGTCATCTACAAGTCCTTGCTAGGTAAAGCTCCGCCTTATCTCAGCTCACTGGTCACCATAGCAACACCCACCTGTAGCACGCACTCCAGCAGGTATATTTCACTGGTCATCCCCAAAGCCAACACCTCATTTGACCGCCTTTCCTTCCAGTTCTCTGCTGCCAATGACTGGAACGAATTGCAAAAATCACTGAAGTTGGAGTCTTATATCTCCCTCACTAACTTTAAGCGTCAGCTGTCAGAGCAGCTTACCGATCGCTGCAGCTGTACACAGCCCATCTCTAGATAGCCCATCCAACCAACTACCTACCTCATCCCCATATTTGTTTTTGTTTTCCTGCTTTTGTGCACACCAGTATTTCTAATTGCACATCCTCATCTGCACATATATCACTCCAGTGTAAATTGCTAATTGTAATTACTTCACCACTATTGGCCTATTTATTGTCTTACCTCCTTACTCCATTTGCACACACTGTATACAGATTGTTCTATTGTGTTATTGACTGGACGATTGTTTATTCCATGTGTAACTCTGTGTTGTTGTTTTTGTCACACTGCTTTGCTTTATCTTGGCCAGGTCGTTGGAATTGGGAACTTGTTCTCAACTGGCCTACCTGGTTAAATAAAGGTGAAAAAACAAACATTATGTCAATTAGCCTGTCAGAAGCTTCTAAAGCCATGACATAATTTTCTGGAATTTTCCAACCTGTTTAAAGGCACAGTCAACTTATGTAAACTTCTGACCCACTGGAATTGTGATACAGTGAATTATAAGTGAAATAATCTGTCAGTAAACAATTGTTTGAACAATTACTTTTGTCATGCACAAAGTAGATGTCTTAACTGACTTGCCAAAACTATAGAGATAAAATGGTGATGAAATGCATGAATGATATCAATTTTGTCAGTAAGCTAGAATCTATGTAAATTAATTTATTGGGGGAGAGAAGAGACACAACCCTTCAGTGACTTAACATCTTTCCAACATGTAGCTGGGTTCCCCGTGTGTATTAACATAATCATCTGATTTAGCTTTTTTAACTAGTTTTACACACAGATTTCTCAAATCGCCTGAAAGACTGCCAGTCTGGGCCCGAGTCTGTGAATCTAGCTTTGGCCCATCTCTGTTGTGTATGACTTCAAATCAAATCAAATCAAATTTTATTTGTCACATACACATGGTTAGCAGATGTTAATGCGAGTGTAGCGAAATGCTTGTGCTTCTAGTTCCGACAATGCAGTAATAACCAACAAGTAATCTAACTAACAATTCCAAAAAAACTACTGTCTTATACACAGTGTAAGGGGATAAAGAATATGTACATAAGGATATATGAATGAGTGATGGTACAGAGCAGCATAGGCAAGATACAGTAGATGATATCGAGTACAGTATATACATATGAGATGAGTATGTAAACCAAGTGGCATAGTTAAAGTGGCTAGTGATACATGTATTACATAAGGATGCAGTCGGATATAGAGTACAGTATCTACGTATGCATATGAGATGAATAATGTAGGGTAAGTAACATTATATAAGGTAGCATTGTTTAAAGTGGCTAGTGATATATTTACATCATTTCCCATCAATTCCCATTATTAAAGTGGCTGGAGTAGAGTCAGTGTCATTGACAGTGTGTTGGCAGTAGCCACTCAATGTTAGTGGTGGCTGTTTAACAGTCTGATGGCCTTGAGATAGAAGCTGTTTTTCAGTCTCTCGGTCCCAGCTTTGATGCACCTGTACTGACCTCGCCTTCTGGATGACAACGGGGTGAACAGGCAGTGGCTCCGGGTGGTTGATGTCCTTGATGATCTTTATGGCCTTCCTGTAGCATCGGGTGGTGTAGGTGTCCTGGAGGGCAGGTAGTTTGCCCCCGGTGATGCGTTGTGCAGACCTCACTACCCTCTGGAGAGCCTTACGGTTGAGGGCGGTGCAGTTGCCATACCAGGCGGTGATACAGCCCGCCAGGATGCTCTCGATTGTGCATCTGTAGAAGTTTGTGGGTGCTTTTGGTGACAAGCCGAATTTCTTCAGCCTCCTGAGGTTGAAGAGGCGCTGCTGCGCCTTCCTCACGATGCTGTCTGTGTGAGTGGACCAATTCAGTTTGTCTGTGATGTGTATGCCGAGGAACTTAAAACTTGCTACCCTCTCCACTACTGTTCCATCGATGTGGATGGGGGGGTGTTCCCTCTGCTGTTTCCTGAAGTCCACAATCATCTCCTTAGTTTTGTTGACGTTGAGTGTGAGGTTATTTTCCTGACACCACACTCCGAGGGCCCTCACCTCCTCCCTGTAGGCCGTCTCGTCGTTGTTGGTAATCAAGCCTACCACTGTTGTGTCGTCCGCAAACTTGATGATTGAGTTGGAGGCGTGCATGGCCAGATAGTTCTGGACTGAATCAAGGGGAAAACCGATTTTTCATTCTCAGTTTTTTAAAGGGAGCATGTTAGTCTAAAATAAACTTCAGGTTCAGAGATAAAATAAATGAAATTCCTCTTGTTGATTAAACAAGGTCTGGATCGAAGCATCCGTATATCCCTGACACATATAACAGGACAGAGGCCACTAATATCCAAAGCAAATACTCCACTCCCAGGATATTTCTCTGCAGAATTTGTAAATATGAGCTCAATCAAAGTCAATTTTGTTGGGTCCTCTGTGTTTGGAAGTGTGGGCTTTTTAATCAGCTTGGTCAAATTTAGATTAGTACAAAAATAATTTAAACATCCTGCGTTCCCCATGCAAGATTAAAATCTCTGGCGATCGGGTCGTAAAAATGGCAATTAAATCAATGAGTTCATCTAGTACACACTTCTTGGTGGAGGGTGGACGATAGATTCCTACTGTTGTTTTTTTGGTTTGAAACCAGCTGAAGACTTAAAGCCAACAATTCAAATGGTTTAGGATTTTAACAGAGACAGAAAGAATATTCCTTGTATAAATAGAAGCACAATCACCTTTGCCTTTCCTTTCTGCCCTTTCTACATTGTAACCATCCATATAAACCTCAGAGTCCAGAGTTTTCAGTTAACCAGGTCTCAGATACCTCACAAATATCAGGGTTTGCCTGAGAGGCCCAGATCTTGACACAATCCATATTATGTGATAAACTACGAATGTTAAGATGTAAAAATGTCAAACCTTTTCTGCATTTAAAACGGAATTTCAATACAAGTCAGCTTACTTTGAGATTTCAGAACAACAGGAGACTCAAAGATTTATACCTATTGGAAGAAAAAAAGTAGGAATAGCAATTACATTTCACCAGTTAGCACCATTTGGCATGTCACCACTTTCAGATACAACATGTAGAACTCTCACAGTGACCAATGAAACACTGATTTACATGTAATGCTAATATTGTCCTCACATCAATTTAGTTGACCAATAACCTTTCCAATGTTTGATGACAACAGCCGGGAGCCATTTTCACCAAGGTGTATTCCGTCTTCCACAAAGTAGCCAGGCCTTTTCCAGAAGATGTCAAAATTGTCGACGAAGGACATGTCCAAGTCCTTGGTCAGAAACATTAACCACTGGTGAAGAGACCAAAGACGGTTAAAACTCTCAGTCCCACAATGGCGAGGAGATGGAATTGGGCCCGAGAAAATTATATGTCCAGCTCATTTCTGAGCATTCTCCAAGAGTTGTAAGAAATTGTCTCTTAGCTTTACAGATTTCACACGCATAATATTATTAGACCCAATATGCAACACAACTGTTTTCAGGGCAGGAATCTGTTTCTTGATGGTGAGCATGACTTCTGATAAGTCCAATACCTCCAGGAAAACAAAGGGTAGTTTAGACTTCCACCTGATCTAACCAAGGAGCTTCCCATAATAATGGTTGATGGCTGTTGTCCATTTCGAGTCGGAGCCCTCAGCCCAACCCAAGCTCTGTTAGGGGGCTCCTCTAACTCGCCCCCCACAAACGATAGGACTAGCAGAGTCAAAAGTAGACCCCGGTGAACCAGAACCCACCTTAGACCCCGGCGATGCCATCACAATGTTGGCCGATACCGAAGGAACCGCTGACGCTCCATGAGAAGATGGGACATCAGGCTCCAGAGCAGCGAAGCTATTCGATGTCGGCATGAATCCCTTCACTGCAGAAAGTGGAGGACGACTTCCACGATGAGCGGCGACGTGAAAATAGCTTGGCTTTTCCCAGCCCTCTGTGAGCAGGCAATTGTTGCACTGAAAGTCGGGGTGTTCGACTCCATCCTGGAACAGGGCAAAGTCCAACAACTCCTGCAGCGTTGATAGCACAACGAGTTAAGTCCAAGCCAAAACTCACAACATCTAGTGGGATGAGTACTCTCTCCCTTCTAACCCACACTTAAGTCCAAGCCAAAATCATGTGTGTTTGAAAAGTTTGTAAATTGCATGACACGTTTTCCATCAGGCAACATGCAGAAAAGTGGGTGTGTCTGACACATATAAATATATGGACAATGTCAGAGCAACATAGACTAAGATACAGTAGAATAGGATAGAATTCAGTATATAAATATGAGATGAGTAATGCAAAATATGTAAACATTATTAACATAAAACATTATTAAAGTGACTAGTGTTCCATTTATTAAAGTGGCCAGTGATTTCAAGTCTTTGTATATAGGGCAGCAGTCCAATTCAATTCAATTCAATTCAAGGGCTTTATTTTCATGGGAAACATGTGTTAACATTGCCAAAGCAAGTGAGGTAGATAATATATAAAGTGAAATAAACAATAAAAATGAACAGTAGACATCACACAAACAGAAGTTTCAAAACAATAAAGACATTACAAATGTCATATTATATATATACAGTGTTTTAACAATGTACAAATGGTAAAGGACACAAGATAAAATAAATAAGCATAGATATGGGTTGTATTTACAATGGTGCGTGTTCTTCACTGGTTGCCCTTTTCTCGTGGCAACAGGTCACAAATCTTGCTGCTTTGATGGCACACTGTGGAATTTCACCCAGTAGATATGGGAGTTTTTCAAAATTGGATTTGTTTTCGAATTCTTTGTGGATCTGTGTAATCTGAGGGAAATATGTCTCTCTAATATGGTCATACATTGGGCAGGAGGTTAGGAAGTGCAGCTCAGTTTCCACCTCATTTTGTGGGCAGTGAGCACATAGCCTGTCTTCTCTTGAGAGCCATGTCTGCCTACGGCGGCCTTTCTCAATAGCAAGGCTATGCTCGCTGAGTCTGTACATAGTCAAAGCTTTCCTTCATTTTGGGTCAGTCACAGTGGTCAGGTATTCTGCCGCTGTGTACTCTCTGTGTAGGGCCAAATAGCATTCTAGTTTGCTCTGTTTTTTTGTTAATTCTTTCCAATGTGTCAAGTAGTTATCTTTTTGTTTTCTCATGATTTGGTTGGGTCTAATTGTGCTGCTGTCCTGGGACTCTGTAGGGTGTGTTTGTGAACAGAGCCCCAGGACCAGCTTGCTTAGGGGACTCTTCTCCAGGTTCATCTCTCTGTAGGTGATGGCTTTGTTGTGGAAGGTTTGGGAATCGCTTCCTTTTAGGTGGTTATAGAATTTAACAGCTCTTTTCTGGATTTGGATAATTAGTGGGTATCGGCCTAATTCTGCTCTGCATGCATTATTTGGTGTTCTACGTTGTACACGGAGGATATTTTTGCAGAATTCTGCGTGCAGAGTCTCAATTTGGTGTTTGTCCCATTTTGTGAAGTCTTGGTTGGTGAGCGGACCCCAGACCTCACAACCGTAAAGGGCAATGGGCTCTATGACTGATTCAAGTATTTTTAGCCAGATCCTAATTGGTATGTTGAAATTTATGTTCCTTTTGATGGCATAGAATGCCCTTCTTGCCTTGTCTCTCAGATCGTTCACAGCTTTGTGGAAGTTATCTGTGGCGCTGATGTTTAGGCCAAGGTATGTATAGTTTTTTGTGTGCTCTAGGGCAACAGTGTCTAGATGGAATTTGTATTTGTGGTCCTGGTGACTGGACCTTTTTTGGAACACCATTATTTTGGTCTTACTGAGATTTACTGTCAGGGCCCAGGTCTGACAGAATCTGTACATAAGATCTAGGTGCTGCTGTAGGCCCTCCTTGGTTGGTGACAGAAGTACCAGATCATCAGCAAACAGCAGACATTTGACTTCGGATTCTAGTAGGGTGAGGCCGGGTGCTGCAGACTTCTCTAGTGCCCGCGCCAGTTCGTTGATATATATGTTGAAGAGGGTGGGGCTTAAGCTGCATCCTGTCTAACCCCACGACCCTGTGTGAAGAAATTTGTGTGTTTTTTGCCAATTTTAACCGCACACTTGTTGTTTGTGTACATGGATTTTATGATGTCGTATGTTTTACCCCCAACACCACTTTCCATCAGTTTGTATAGCAGACCCTCATGCCAAATTGAGTCGAAGGCTTTTTTGAAATCAACAAAGCATGAGAAGACTTTGCCTTTGTTTTGGTTTGTTTGGTTGTCAATTAGGGTGTGCAGGGTGAATACATGGTCTGTTGTACGGTAATTTGGTAAAAAGCCAATTTGACATTTGCTCAGTACATTGTTTTCATTGAGGAAATGTACGATTCTGCTGTTAATGATAATGCAGAGGATTTTCCCAAGGTTACTGTTGACGCATATTCCACGGTAGTTATTGGGGTCAAATTTGTCTCCACTTTTGTGGATTGGGGTGATCAGTCCTTGGTTCCAAATACTGGGGAAGATGCCAGAGCTAAGGATGATGTTAAAGAGTTTTAGTATAGCCAATTGGAATTTGTTGTCTGTATATTTGATCATTTTATTGAGGATACCATCAACACCACAGGCCTTTTTGGGTTGGAGGGTTTTTATTTTGTCCTGTAACTCATTCAATGTAATTGGAGAATCCAGTGGGTTCTGGTAGTCTTTAATAGTTGATTCTAAGATCTGTATTTGATCATGTATATGTTTTTGCTCTTTATTCTTTGTTATAGAGCCAAAAAGATTGGAGAAGTGGTTTACCCATACATCTCCATTTTGGATAGATAATTCTTCGTGTTGTTGTTTGTTTAGTGTTTTCCAATTTTCCCAGAAGTGGTTAGAGTCTATGGATTCTTCAATTACATTGAGCTGATTTCTGACATGCTGTTCCTTCTTTTTCCGTAGTGTATTTCTGTATTGTTTTAGTGATTCACCATAGTGAAGGCGTAGACTCAGGTTTTCCGGGTCTCTATGTTTTTGGTTGGACAGGTTTCTCAATTTCTTTCTTAGATTTTTGCATTCTTCATCAAACCATTTGTCATTGTTGTTAATTTTCTTCGGTTTTCTATTTGAGATTTTTAGATTTGATAGGGAGGCTGAGAGGTCAAATATACTGTTAAGATTTTCTACTGCTAAGTTTACACCTTCACTATTACAGTGGAACGTTTTACCCAGGAAATTGTCTAAAGGGGATTGAATTTGTTGTTGCCTAATTGTTTTTTGGTAGGTTTCCAAACTGCATTCCTTCCATCTATAGCATTTCTTAATGTTACTCAGTTCCTTTGGCTTTGATGCCTCATGATTGAGTATTGCTCTGTTTAAGTAGACTGTGATTTTGCTGTGGTCTGATAGGGGTGTCAGTGGGCTGACTGTGAACACTCTGAGAGACTCTGGGTTGAGGTCAGTGATAAAGTAGTCTACAGTACTACTGCCAAGAGATGAGCTATAGGTGTACCTACCATAGGAGTCCCCTCGAAGCCTACCATTGACTATGTACATACCCAGCGTGCGACAGAGCTGCAGGAGTTGTGACCCGTTTTTGTTGGTTATGTTGTCATAGTTGTGCCTAGGGGGCATATGTGGGAGGGAATGCTGTCACCTCCAGGCAGGTGTTTGTCCCCCTGTGTGCTGAGGGTGTCAGGTTCTTGTCCGGTTCTGGCATTTAGGTCGCCACAGACTAGTACATGTCCCTGGGCCTGGAAATGATTGATTTCCCCCTCCAGGGTGGAGAAGCTGTCTTCATTAAAATATGGGGATTCTAGTGGGGGGATATAGGTAGCACACATGAGGACATTTTTCTCTGTTAGGATGATTTCCTTTTGAATTTCTAGCCAAATGTAAAATGTTCCTGTTTTGATTAATTTAATGGAGTGAGTTAGGTCTGCTCTATACCAAATTAGCATACCCCCTGAGTCCCTTCCCTCTCTAATGTGCTAGTGATGTCTATTTAACAGTCTGATGGCCTTGAGATAGAAGCTGTTTTTCAGTCTCTCGGTCCCAGCGTTGATGCACCTGTACTGACCTCGCTTTCTAGATGATAACGGGGTGAACAGGCAGTGGCTCGGGTGGTTGTTATCCTTGATGTTTTTGGCCTTCCTGTGACATTGTGTGCTGTAGGTGTCTTGGAGGGCAGGTAGTTTGCCCCCTGGTGATGCTTTGGGCAGACCGTACCACCCTCTCGAGAGCCTTGCGGTTGTGGGATGTGCAGTTGCCATACCAGGTGGTGATACAGCCCGACAGGATGTTCTCAATTGTGCATCTGTAAAATAAAATTGAAGGTTTTAGTTGCCAAGCCCAATTTCTTCAGCCTCCTTAGGTTGAAGAGGCGCTGTTGCGCCTTCTTCACCACGCTGTCTGTGTGGGTGGGCCATTTCAGTTTGTCAGTGATGTGTACAAAGAGGAACTTGAACTTTTCCACCTTCTCCACTGCGGTCCTGTCGATGTGGATAGGAGGGTGCTCCCTCTGCTGTTTTCCTGATGTCCACGATCATCTCCTTTGTTTTTGTTGACGTTGAGTGAGAGGTTATTTTCCTGGCACCACTCAGCCAGTGCCCTCACCTCAGCAAGGGGCTGAGCATGTACTCTTGTCCGGCCCCTGTGTTGAGGATCAGTGAAGTGGAGGTGTTGTTTCCTACCTTCACCACCTGGGGGCAGCCCATCAGGAAGTCCAGGACCCTGTTGCACAGGGCGGGGTTCAGACCCAGGGCCCCGAGCTTAATGATGAGCTTTGAGGTTTCTATGGTGTTGAATGCTGAGCTATAGTCAATGAACAGCATTCTTACACAGGTATTCCTCTTGTCCAGATGGGTTAGGGCAGTGTGCAGAGCGATGGCGATTGCATCGTCTGTGGATCTATTGGGGCGGTAAGTAAATTGAAGTGGGTCTAGGGTGACAGGTAAGGTAGAGGTTATATGATCCTTGACTCGTCGCTCGAAGCACTTAAATGTTGACAGACGTTACCTTGGTTTCTTGGGTACAGGAACAATGGTGGCCATCTTGAAGCATGTGGGGACAGCAAACTGGGATAGGGAGACATTGAATTTGTCCTTAAACACACCAGCCAGCTGCTCTGAGGGCGCGGCTAGGAATGCCGTCTGGGCCGGCAGCCTTGCAAGGGTTTACATGCTGAAATTGTTGCATGTTGCATTTATATTTTTGTTCAGTATACATTTAAAGGTATCCCAAACAGCAAAGATATTTGCTGAACCTACATTGTACTGGAAAAATGTAGTTATACATTTAACAAATTGTCCTCCAGTAGATTTTAATACAGTTTACGACATCCCTGCCCAAGAGGAAATTCTGTTAGAGCAATGTGAGTTATATGATGGTATGATCATATTCGGTCTCTTATCAATACTTTCTTGTGAAGAGACAAGAAAGCAGTCAAGACGACTAGCTTGATTAAGTCTCCTCCATGTATACGTCACAGGGTTTTTTAGTCTCCAAATATCCACTATTTCTAATGTGTCCATAATATTTGTGATCTCCTTAAGGGCATGGTAATGATAGTTTGTAGAGTGATTTCCTTTACGGTCCATTAGGGTACTTAACACTGTGTTATAGTGTCCCACCATAATGATTAGTTACCCAATTTAGGAAACTAGGTGTGTTACATGTCACTACTTCACAGGAGTGCCATTTGAAGATAAACTTTTTAATAATCAAAATGTGTTTTTTGGCAGAAATGCCTTCTGGGACATGTGAACTTTCATGTGCCTTAATAACAAACATGTATGCCATCTGTAAATACGAATAAAATGGTTAAATTATGACCCTAGTTGGTTTAGTCACAGAAAAAGTGAGCAACCTTCCCGCTAGCCATGATTGGCTGAGATAATGAGTGGGCTTGACATCCCGAAAGATAAGATGGTCTGTCATATAGCACACTTCTGTCTATTTGAGATGGTCAGTATGTGTAGGTAATCCTGTCTTGTTTTGAAAATGTATTGCGTAGTAGAACTGCATAAGTGTTGCTCTCCACTTTCTGGAAGACCGAGTTTTGAAATCAGTGGAATTAGAGTATGATAGCTAAGGAGATGAAGAAAACACCTGTCTCTGGATTACATCTTCAAACTAAGGGCAACCATGGCATATGTGACAGAGAGAGGCATCCATACAAGATGTATATGGGTAAGATAGTCTAGCTAGCTATAATTTCAGATATTACAAGTTAAAAAATAATATTTTTCATTTTTTATTTTTAATTTCACCTTTATTTAACCAGGTACGCTAGTTGAGAACAAGTTCTCAATTACCATTGCGATCTGGCCAAGATAAAGCAAAGCAGTGCGACACAAACAACAACACAGAGTTACACATGAAATAAACAAATGCACATTCAATAACATGTTACTCCTTTAATTCATCCTACATGTTATTACTCCTTTAATTCATCCTACATGTTATACTCCTTTAATTCATCCTACATGTTATACTCCTTTAATTCATCCTACATATTATTACTCCTTTAATTCATCCTACATGTTACTCCTTTAATTCATCCTACATGTTATACTCCTTTAATTCATCCTTTTTGTTACTCCTTTAATTCATCCTACATGTTACTACTCCTTTAATTCATCCTACATGTTACTCCTTTAATTTATCCTACATGTTATACTCCTTTAATTCATTCTACATGTTACTCTTTTAATTCATCCAAAATGTTACTACTCCTTTAATTCATCTTACATGTTATACTCCTTTAATTCATCCTACATGTTACTCCTTTAATTCATCCTACATGTTACTCCTTTAATTCATCCTACATGTTTTACTCCTTTAATTCATACACCTTCCTAATATTCAGTTACCCTCAGTTTTGCCCTCAGAACAGGCTCAATTCATCAGGGGTATGGGACTCATTTAATTCACCTACTATTTACTACTCCCTTTAATAAATCTTACCTACTACCATACCCTTTAATTCATCCTACCATGTTACTCTTTTAATTCATCCAAAATGTTACCCTTTAAATCATCCTACATGTTACCACTCCTTTAATTCATCCTACATGTTACCACTCCTTTAATTCATCCTACCACCATACCCTGTTCAAAGGCCTACATGTTTACACCTTTAATTCATCCTACATGTTTTACCCTTTCAATACACCTTCCAATATTCAGTTACCCTCAGTTTTGCCCTGTTCAAAGGCTCCTAATTCATCAGGGGTATGTTCTCAATTCATCAGGGTTCAAAGGCACTACTACCATCACCTACTACCTACTACCATACCCTGTTCAAAGGCACCTACTACCATACCCTGTTCAAAGGCACCTACTACCATACCCTGTTCAAAGGCACCTACCACCATACCCTGTTCAAAGGCACCTACTACCATACCCCTGTTCAAAGGCACCTACCACCATACCCCTGTTCAAAGGCACCTACCATACCCCCATACCCCATGTTCAAAGGCACCTACTACCATACACCTGTTCAAAGGCACCTACTACCATACCCCTGTTCAAAGGCACCTACTACCATACCCTGTTCAAAGGCACCTACTACCATACCCTGTTCAAAGGCACCTACTACCATACCCTGTTCAAAGACACCTACTACCATACCCTGTTCAAAGACACCTACTACCATACCCTGTTCAAAGGCACCTACTACCATACCCTGTTCAAAGGCACCTACCACCATACCCTGTTCAAAGGCACCTACCACCATACCCCGTTCAAAGGCACCTACTACCCTACCCTGTTCAAAGGCTCCTACTACCCTACCTTGTTCAAAGGTACTTCAATATTTTGTCTTGCCCAGTCATCCTCTGAATGACACACATACAAAATCCACGTCTCAATCGTCTCAAGGCTTTAAAAAATATGCTTTATCCTGTCTCCTCCCCTTAATGTACACTGATTGAAGTGGATTTAACAAGTAACATAAATTAGGGATCAAAGCTTTCACCTGGATTCACCTGGTCAGTCTGTGTCATGGAAAGAGCAGGGCTTCTTAATGTTTTGTCCAATCAGTGTATAGCTTCACTTACAACAGTGCTGTCTATAGATTGAGGTCTTGGGGGATATCTTCTCTCTGCTTTGTAGCTAGTGATGAGGGGCACGTTAGGGGCACGTTAGGGGAACGTTAGGGGCACGTTAGGGGAACGTTAGGGGCACTTTAGGGAAACGTTATGGGAACATTGGGGGCACGTTAGGGGAACGTTAGGAGAACGTTAGGGGCACGTTATGGGAACGTTGGGGGCACGTTAGGGGAACGTTAGGAGAACGTTAAGGGCACGTTATGGGGAACGTTATGGGGAACTTTATGGGAACGTTGGGGGCACATTAGGGGCACGTTAGGGGCACGTTATGGGAACGTTGGGGGCACGTTAGGGGAACGTTAGGAGAGCGTTAAGGGCGTTATGGGGACGTTATGGGGAACGTTATGGGGAACGTTGTTAGGGAACGTTATGGGAACGTTGGGGGCACGTTAGGGGCACGTTATGGGAACGTTGGGGGCACGTTAGGGGAACGTTAGGAGAACGTTAGGGGCACGTTATGGGGAACGTTATGGGGAACGTTATGGGAACGTTGGGGGCACGTTAGGGGAACGTTAGGGGCACGTTAGCCTACCTCTCTCTCTCTGTCAAACACACACACACAAGCGGGGGACATTAAACAAGTATACAGCATTAATATAAAACACACCCTGTCGTGGCTCTGACAGATGGCCTTGATTACATGAACCCTTTAATAGATTTATAAAGAGATGTGTGCTCATAAACCAGAACCCTTATTAGATCAACTAACAACCTGCCCTGCAGTATGGTCTGTCTGGACAATTATACAACACACACACACGACCTGCACTGGGCATCAACCAGACCTAGCCAGCCAGGCAGACTGCATCATATACCTGTTCATTTGTTTTGTTATTTAACTGGTCAAGTCAGTTCAGAACAATTTCTTATTTTACAATGACGGCCTACCAGAAGGCAACAGGTGTAATGCAGGGGGACGGGGGATTAAATATCAAGTAAATTAAATTTAAAAAATATAGGACAAAACACAATCACACAAAATCACGACAAGAGAGACAACACAACACTACATAAAGAGAGACCTAAGACAACAACATAGCAAGGCAGCAACACATGACAACACAGCATGGAAGCAACACAACATGACAACACAACATGGTAGCGACACAACATGGCAACAACATGGTAGCAATACAACATGACAACAACATGGTAGCAATACAACATGACAACAACATGGTAGCAACACAACATCAACATGGTAGCAACACAACATGACAACAACATGGTAGAAACACAACATAACATCAACATGGTAGCAACACAACATGACAACAACATGGTAGCAACACAACATGACAACAACATGGTAGCAATACAACATGACAACAACATGGTAGCAACACAACATAACATCAACATGGTAGCAACACAACATGACAACAACATGGTAGCAATACAACATGATAACAACATGGTAGCAATACATGACAACACAACAGGGTAGCAACACAACATGACAACAACATGGTAGCAATACAACATGATAACAACAGGGTAGCAACACAACATGACAACACAACATGGTAGCAACACATGGAATGAAGTGACCTCTATCTCCAAGTATATGTGAAAGTTAGTTCCTTAAGAAGGTTGTACCAGTTCCTGTAAAGACCTACACACCAGATGCCGTGTCTTTATTTGATGATCCTGTTGTTGCAGGAAATGCAAACATGTAGTGTATTGAAGGTTTATAAAGGATTTTAAAGTTTGTAATTTCCGAAAAATGTAAGACTTGATTTGCCCTACAGAAAAAAATTATCAAACCCATATAATAATTCATATTTCGTGTTGCTGCTGAATTATTTTTCTGCTGTGAGAAACTGGGTCAAAGTAATATGCGCGGCATCTGTAGCCACAGGATGTTGTACAATTAAACAACAAGGTGTCCTGTTAGTTAAGCAGAATGACTCCAAATAGCAGCTTCAAATTGCACCCATTGGTGTAATCAGGATAAGGGGAGTGTCTAAAGATATCACAGACTAGAGACCCAACATTACCTCAAAATCCCTGTCATTATTATAATGAGACTTCTGGAGAACGTGTCCCCCTATATGTCAATGAATTACGCCAGCCACAAAACCATGTGGCCCATTTAAAAGTGTCATGAATGAGAGGTTGTTACTCATATGTCTAGGGATCTTTTTAGGTGACTCATTTTTCAGGCCCAACATTTAACGGGGCATGAGAAATATACCCAGGCTGGGATTGCCTCTTCTCCTTATTTAACATCCAACATTTAGTACTCAACTGTTGATATCTATCCAACACAACATAGGAGATTTTTATTTAACTAGGCAAGTCAGTAAAGAACCAATTCTTACTTACAATGACGGCTTACTCCGGCCAAACCCGGACAATGCTGGGACAATTGTGCACTGCCCTATGGAACTCCCAATCGTAGCCGGTTGTGATACAGCCTGGAATCAAACCAGGGTCTGTAGTGACGCCTCTAGCACTGAGATGCAGTGCCTTAGACCGCTGCACCACTCGGGAGAAAGATACCATTGTTTCCCAATAGACCAACACAAATCAGTGAGCTAGGTTTACTGGGTACAGTCTATTGTTATTAAACAGCTCATTTTTTGCTTAAAATCGCCTGGACAGTATAGGCATATATATATATAGTGAACTAAAACCCTCCTCAACAGGCCTACTTCTTTACTACAGAGCAGTCTATGTTGGCTGTGGCCACTAGGTGGCAGTCTATAGCAGGTTTTTTTCTCCCCCTCCCATGCAGAGTCTCCTCACGCAGCACTAGAGGTTGATCGTTCATTCTGGCTGCTGTCGTTCACTTTGGAACACTCGGCAAGATTCTAATACTGAATATGTTTAGTGGGGAGTCTAAAAGCAAAATGAATCAAAAATGTGGATCTGTATAATGTTCAGTTGGCCTATTCATGTGCAGTATGCTTAAAGGTAAATTGATCAGGTAAGTTAAAGGTATTTAGTCTATTAATACAAGATATATATGCGCTACACTCTACTATACTATATATTATATTGCATTGTGTAGCTCAAAACAGCTTAGACTCGTGTTTTTTTTAAATAGCAAAAGAAACCATTGTTCTTGAAACTTTCCCTACAGTTTTATTTATCTTTCTCTTTGAATTAAAAATAATAATAATTGCACACCATTTATTGTGGCAATGCATCCCAGTGCATTCAGTCTCTGTCAATGTGGCAAAACGAACAATTATTTTCTCTAATTATAAAAAAAAGGAGAAAAAATAAGGACCTGTAGCTTTAAGAAAGAGGTGTGTTGTACAGGGATGACGCAGGAATAATAATGAAAAGATGCTTCAAAATCCCTCCCCCCCTCAGCCAGCGTGTGTGGTAGCTGTCTGGGCAGTTACCATATTTAAACAAGAGGATTGACCAGAGAAACAGGAGAATTAGTTAGCAAAACAGAGGGGATACTTCCATCAGTTGAGGAGGTTGCAGGAGACTCTCTGTGCAGGAGCATACACTTCATACATTTAGAATTTTTATTTCATTCATTCAAATAAAAAGGTTACTTAATTTAGATTATTTATTTTGGAAGACTCCACATTGGTATTTGCAATTTACCTGTGTACTCGGAAGTCTGCGGTTCCAGGGACGCAGTTGACTTGGAGAGCGAGATAAACATTTATTCATGATTATAGACAAAGCATAACTTTTAAAGTTGCATCATGCCATGTTACATTTCAGTGTGTTTGTACATTTGGCTGGGGTTGTTACCTGGCCGGACAAGTGCAACAGTGATTGAGGACATCGAAGTATTGGTGATGTTGCCAAAAAATAACTCTTATATGTTCTCAATAGCAAGAGTGGCCCCGGCAATAGAGTATGCAAAGCAGAGGTTGAAAATCGGAGGTGGTGTGTATTCCGGATTTAACTTTAATTTGCGCTACGAGGATTCTAACTGTGGCAATGATGCGCTCTTCTCCCTGGTGGACCGTTCCTGCGAGAAGAAGCCGGACTTGGTTCTCGGTCCGGTGTGTGAATACGCCGCGGCGCCGGTGGTAAGGATGGCATCTCACTGGAACATCCCGGTAATATCGACAGGTGCTCTGGCCAGCGGTTTTAGTGACAAGGAGAAAGAATACTCTCACCTGACCCGAATCTCCCCGTCTTACCTGAAAATGGCAGAAACATTCTCGGCGATGTTCCGTCACTTCAACTGGAAAGACGCGCTGCTGATCTTCGATGACGACAAAGAGGAGAGAAATTGTTACTTCACTCTGGAAGGGGTGCACCTCAAACTCATGGAGGAATATCAGACCGTACACATAGCGATCAACACTAAAGAAGAGGGCCTGAACGCAGATGACATCATCAACTACATCTACGAGAGTGAAGGTAGGCTACTGTACTGAGGAAAGTCTCTACACTGTCCCATTGTATAGCGTAAATGTCAGAAATGTTCAACCATCTACACACGCTACCACTCATTATACTTATTGCACTTAAAATGTTCGCGTTCGTTCACACCCGTTGATTTTTTTTCTCCCACATTTGGTTGTTACCGCCTGAAAATACAATTGATGAAATTGAGATTGAGTCACTGGCCTACACACAATACCCCATATTATGTTTAAGACGTTTTTTACAAATGTATTCAAAATGAAAAGCTGAAATGTCTTGAGTCAATAAGTGTTCAACCCCTTTGTTATGGGAAGCCTAAATATGTTCAGGAGTAAAAATATGCTTAACAAGTCACAAGTCATAATAAGTTGCATGGACTCACTCTGTGTGCAATAATAGTGTTTAACATGACTTTTGAATGACTACCTCATCTCTATACCCCCCACACATACAATTATCTGTAAGGTCACTCAGTCGAGCGACGAATTTCAAACACAGATTCAACCACAAAGACCAGGGAGGTTTTCCAATGCCTCACAAAGAAGGGCACCTCTTGGTAGATGGGTAAAAATTGAGAAAAAACCCAGACATTGAATATCCCTTTGAGCATTGTGAAGTTATTAATTACACTTTGGATGGTGTATCAATACTCCCAGTCACTACAAAGATACATGTGTCCTTCAGGTGTCCTTCAGTCCTTCAACTCAGTTGCCGGAGAGGAAGAAAACCACTCAGGGATTTGACCATTGGGCCAATGATGACTTTAAAACTGTTACAGAGTTTAATGGCTGTGATAGAAAACTGAGGATGGATCAACAACATTGTAGTTACTCCATAATATGAACCTAATTGACAGAGTGAAAAGAAGGAAGCCTGTGCAGAATAGAAGTATTCCAAAACATGCATCCTGTTTGCAACAAGGCACTAAAGTAAAAATGTAAAAAATGTGGAAAAAAAATTAACTTTATGTTCTGAACACAAAGTGTTATGTTTGGGGCAAATCCAACACATCACTGAGTACCACTCTTCATATCTTCAAGCATGACTGTGGCTGCGTCATGTTATTGGTATGCTTGTCATTGGAAATAACAAGGGAGTATTTTAGGATAAAAATAAATGGAATTGAGCTAAGATGGGAAAAATTCAAAGAGTAAAACCTGGTTCAGTCTGCTTTCCAACAGACACTGGGAGACTAATTCACCTTTTAGCAGGACAATAACCTAAAACACAAGACCAAATATACACTGGAGTTGCTTACGGAGACGACATTGAACATTCCCGAGTGGCCTAGTTACAGTTTTGACTTAAATTGGAGTGAAAATCTATGGCAAGACTTGAAAATGGCTGTCTAGCAATGATCAACATCCAACTTGACAGAGCTTGATGAATTTTGAAAAGAATAATGTCCGAATATTGTACAATCCAGGTGTGCAAAGCTCTTAGAGACTTACCCAGAAAGGCTCACAGCTGTAATCACTGCCAAAGGTGCTTCTACAAAATATTGACGAAGGGGTGTGAATCATTTTGTAAATTAGATTTTTCTGTATGTCATTTTCAATAGATTTACTACAAATCTAAAAACATATTTTGACTTTGTGAGAGGAAAAAGATGGGTGAATTAAGGATGTAATACAACAAAATAATAGAACAAAATGTGTAATATGTCAATGGGAATGAAGACTTTCTAAAGCCTCTGCTTTTCTGCTCCCCAATGTCCAATATGGGAGGAAGTTATTCAGAATATGGGAGGAAATATGCCAAATATTTACAGCTATGTGAAGAATACATTATCTCCAACATGTTGAATCAAGTATAAATTAAAGTGTTTGTGGAATTTACCTCATGCTTACTTCAATAGCACATAATGCTGTAGGCTGCTGGGTCGACTGCACTGGGTCGACTGCACTGTGTATAATAGGCTGCTGGGACGACAGTACTGGGTCGACTGCACTGGGACGACTGCACTGGGTCGACTGCACTATGTATAGTAGGCTGCTGGGACGACAGTACTGGGTGCGACTGCACTGGGACGACTGCACTGGGTCGACTGCACTATTTACAATAGGCTACTGGGTCGACTGCACTGGGTCGACTGCACTGCATTTACAATAGGCTGCTGGGTCGACTGCACTGGGACGACTGCACTGCACTGGGACTGCACTGCACTATTTACAATAGGCTACTGGGGTCGACTGCACTGGGACGACTGCACTGGGCACTGGGTCGACTGCACTATTTACAATAGGCTACTGGGTCGACTGCACTGGGACGACTGCACTATTTACAATAGGCTACTGGGTCGACTGCACTGGGACGACTGAAATATTTACAATAGGCTACTGGGTCGACTGCACTGGGACGACTGCACTATTTACAATAGGCTACTGGGTCGACTGCACTGGGACGACTGCACTGGGACGACTGCACTACTTTACAATAGGCTGCTGGGACGACTGCACTGGGACGACTGCACTGGGACGACTGCACTGGGACGACTGCACTGGGACGACTGCACTGGGACGACTGCACTATGTATAATAGGCTGCTGGGTCGACTGTACTGGGACGACTGCACTGGCTACGACTGCACTGGAACGACTGCACTGAGACGACTGCACTGGGACGACTGCACTGGGACGACTGCACTGGGACGACTGCACTATGTATAATAGGCTGCTGGGTCGACTGCACTGGGACGACTGCACTGGGGGTCGACGACTGCACTGGGACGACTGCACTGGGACGACTGCACTATGTATAATAGGCTGCTGGGTCGACTGCACTGGGACGACTGCACTGGGGGTCGACTGCACTGGGACGACTGCACTGGGACTACTGACTGCTGGGTCGACTGCACTGGGACGACTGCACTGGGACGACTGCACTATTTACAATAGGCTGCTGGGTCGACTGCACTGGGACGACTGCACTGGGCCACTGGGACGACTGCACTATTTACAATAGGCTGCTGGGTCGACTGCACTGGGACTGGGACACTGCACTATTTACAATAGGCTGCTGGGTCGACTGCACTGGGACGACTGCACTATTTACAATAGGCTACTGGGTCGACTGCACTGGGACGACTGCACTGGGGGTCGACTGCACTGGGACGACTGCACTATGTATAATAGGCTGCTGGGTCGACTGCACTGGGACGACTGCACTATGTATAATAGGCTGCTGGGTCGACTGCACTATTTACAATAGGGACTGCTGGGTCGACTGCACTGGGACGACTGCACTATTTACAATAGGCTGCTGGGTCGACTGCACTAGGCTGCTGGGTACAATAGGCTGCTGGGTCGACTGCACTGGGACGACTGCACTATTTACAATAGGCTACTGGGTCGACTGCAATGGGACGACTGCACTATTTACAATAGGCTGCTGGGTCGACTGCACTGGGACGACTGCACTATTTACAATAGGCTGCTGGGTCGACTGCACTGGGACGACTGCACTATTTACAATAGGCTACTGGGACGACTGCACTGGGATGACTGCACTATGTATAATAGGCTGCTGGGTCGACTGCACTGGGACGACTGCACTATTTACAATAGGCTGCTGGGTCGACTGCACTATTTAAAATAGGCTGCTGGGTCGACTGCACTGGGACGACTGCACTATTTACAATAGGCTGCTGGGTCGACTGCACTATTTACAATAGGCTGCTGGGTCGACTGCACTGGGACGACTGCACTATTTACAATAGGCTACTGGGTCGACTGCACTGGGACGACTGCACTATTTACAATAGGCTACTGGGACGACTGCACTGGGACGACTGCACTATGTATAATAGGCTGCTGGGTCGACTGCACTGGGACGACTGCACTATGTATAATAGGCTGCTGGGTCGACTGCACTGGGACGACTGCACTATTTACAATAGGCTGCTGGGTCGACTGCACTGGGACTGCACTGGGACGACTGCACTATTTACAATAGGCTGCTGGGTCGACTGCACTGGGACGACTGCACTATGGCTGCTGGGTCGAACTGGGAGGCTGCTGGGCTGCTCGACTGCACTATTTAAAATAGGCTGCTGGGTCGACTGCACTGGGACGACTGCACTATTTACAATAGGCTGCTGGGTCGACTGCACTATTTACAATAGGCTGCTGGGTCGCACTGCACTGGGACGACTGCACTGGGACGACTGCACTATGTATAATAGGCTGCTGGGTCGACTGCACTGGGACGACTGCACTATGTATAATAGGCTGCTGGGTCGACTGCACTGGGCCGACTGCACTATTTACAATAGGCTGCTGGATCGACTGCACTGGGACGACTGCACTATTTATAATAGGCTGCTGGGTCGACTGCACTGGGACGACTGCACTATGTATAATAGGCTGCACTGGGACGACTGCACTATGGGCTGCTGGGTCGACTGCACTATTTACAATAGGCTGCTGGGTCGACTGCACTGGGACGACTGCACTATTTACAATAGGCTGCTGGGTCGACTGCACTATTTACAATAGGCTGCTGGGTCGACTGCACTGGGACGACTGCACTATTTACAATAGGCTGCTGGGTCGACTGCACTATTTACAATAGGCTGCTGGGTCGACTGCACTGGGACGACTGCACTATTTACAATAGGCTACTGGGTCGACTGCACTGGGACGACTGCACTATTTACAATAGGCTGCTGGGTCGACTGCACTGGGACGACTGCACTATTTACAATAGGCTGCTGGGTCGACTGCACTGGGACGACTACTTTAAAATAGGCTAGGCTGCTGGGTCGACTGCACTATTTACAATAGGCTGCTGGGACTATTTACAATAGGCTGCTGGGTCGACTGCACTATTTACAATAGGCTGATGGGTCAACTGCACTGGGACGACTGCACTATTTACAATAGGCTACTGGGTCGGCTGCACTGGGACGACTGCACTGCACTATGTATAATAGGCTGCTGGGTCGACTGCACTGGGACGACTGCACTATTTACAATAGGCTGCTGGGTCGACTGCACTGGGTCGACGACTGCACTATGTATAATAGGCTGCTGGGTCGACTGCACTGGGACGACTGCACTATTTACAATAGGCTAATGGGTCGACTGCACTATTTACAATAGGCTGCTGGGTCGACTGCACTGGGACGACTGCACTGGGACGACTGCACTATGTATAATAGGCTGCTGGGTCGACTGCACTGGGACGACTGCACTATGTATAATAGGCTGCTGGGTCGACTGCACTGGGCCGACTGCACTATTTACAATAGGCTGCTGGGTCGACTGCACTGGGACGACTGCACTATGTACTAATGGGCGACTGCACTGGGGGTCGACTGCACTGGGACGACTGCACTATGTATAATAGGCTGCTGGGTCGACTGCACTGGGACGACTGCACTATTTACAATGCACTGGGCCGACTGCACTATTTACAATAGGCTGCTGGGTCGACTGCACTGGGACGACTGCACTATTTACAATAGGCTATGGGTCGACTGCACTAGGCTGCTGGGTCGACTGCACTGGGACGACTATGTATAATAGGCTGCTGGGTCGACACTGGGACGACTGCACTATAATAGGCTGCTGGGTCGACTGCACTGGGACGACTGCACTATGTATAATAGGCTGCTGGGTCGACTGCACTGGGACGACTGCACTATGTATAATAGGCTGCTGGGTTGACTGCACTATTTACAATGGGCTGGGTCGACTGGGACGACTGCACTATTTACAATAGGCTGCTGGGTCGACTGCTGCTGGGTCTATTTACAATAGGCTGCTGGGTCGACTGCACTGGGACGACTGCACTATTTACAATAGGCTACTGGGTCGACTGCACTGGGACGACTGCACTATTTACAATAGGCTGGGGGTCGACTGCACTGGGACGGGTCGACTGCACTATGTATAATAGGCTGCTGGGTCGACTGCACTGGGACGACTGCACTATGTATGGGTCGAACTAGGCTGCTGGGTCGACTGCACTGGGACGACTGCACTATTTACAATAGGCTGCTGGGTCGACTGCACTATTTACAATAGGCTGCTGGGTCGACTGCACTGGGACGACTGCACTGCACTTTACAATAGGCTACTGGGTCGACTGCACTGGGACGACTGCACTATTTACAATAGGCTACTGGGTCGCACTGGGGACGACTGCACTATGTATAATAGGCTGCTGGGTCGACTGCACTGGGACGACTGCACTATGGGGTCGACTGCACTGGGACTACTGCACTGGGACGACTGCACTATGTATAATAGGCTGCTGGGTCGACTGCACTGGGACGACTGCACTATGTATAATAGGCTAGGCTGCTGGGTCGACTGCACTGGGCACTGGGACTGCACTATGTATAATAGGCTGCTGGGTCGACTGCACTATTTACAATAGGCTGCTGGGTCGACTGCACTGGGGTCGACTGCACTGCACTATTTACAATAGGCTGCTGGGTCGACTGCACTGGGACGACTGCACTATTTACAATAGGCTGCTGGGTCGACTGCACTGGGCCGACTGCACTATTTACAATAGGCTGCTGGGTCGACTGCACTGGGACGACTGCACTATGTATAATAGGCTGCTGGGTCGACTGCACTATTTACAATAGGCTGCTGGGTCGACTGCACTGGGACGACTGCACTATTTACAATAGGCTACTGGGTCGACTGCACTGGGACGACTGCACTGGGACGACTGCACTTGGACGACTGCACTATTTACAATAGGCTGCTGGGTCGACTGCACTGGGACGACTGCACTATTTACAATAGGCTGCTGGGTCGACTGCACTGGGATTTTACAATAGGCTGCTGGGTCGACTGACTGCACTGGACGACTGGCACTGCACTTTTTACAATAGGCTACTGGGTCGACTGCACTGGGACGACTGCACTATTTACAATAGGCTGCTGGGTCGACTGCACTGGGACGACTGCACTATGTACAATAGGCTGCTGGGTCGACTGCACTGGGACGACTGCACTATTTACAATAGGCTGCTGGGTCGACTGCACTGGGACGACTGCACTATGTATAATAGGCTGCTGGGTCGACTGCACTGGGACGACTGCACTATTTACAATAGGCTGCTGGGTCGACTGCACTATTTAAAATAGGCTGCTGGGTCGACTGCACTGGGACGACTGCACTATTTACAGGCTGCTGGGTCGACTGCACTATTTACAATAAGCTGATGGGTCAACTGCACTGGGACGACTGCACTATTTACAATAGGCTACTGGGTCGACTGCACTGGGATTTACAATAGGCTGCTGGGTCTACTGGGTCGACTGCACTATTTACAATAGGCTGCTGGGTCGACTGCACTGGGACGACTGCACTATTTACAATAGGCTGCTGGGTCTGGGGACGACTGCACTGGGACGACTGCACTGGGCTGCTGACTGCACTGGGACACTGCACTGGGTGTGCACTATGTAAATAGGCTGCTGGGTCGACTGCACTGGGCCGACTGCACTATTTACAATAGGCTGCTGGGTCGACTGCACTGGGTCGATTTACAATAGGCTGCTGGGTCGACTGCACTAGGCTGCTGGGTCGACTGCACTGGGATGCACTATTTACAATAGGCTGCTGGGTCGACTGCACTGGGACGACTGCACTATTTACAATAGGCTGCTGGGTCGACTGCACTGGGACGACTGCACTGGGGTCGACTGCACTGGGACGACTGCACTATGTATAATAGGCTGCTGGGTCGACTGCACTGGGACGACTGGGTCGACTGCACTGGGACGACTGCACTATTTACAATAGGCTGCTGGATCGACTGCACTGGGACGACTGCACTATGTATAATAGGCTGCTGGGTCGACTGCACTATTTACAATAGGCTGCTGGGTCGACTGCACTGGGACTGACTGCACTGGGATGCACTATTTAATAGGCTGCTGGGTCGACTGGGCACTGGGACGACTGCACTATGGGACGACTGCACTTACAATAGGCTGCTGGGTCGACTGCACTGGGCCGACTGCACTATGTATACAATAGGCTGCTGGGTCGACTGCACTGGGCCGACTGCACTATTTACAATAGGCTGCTGGGTCGACTGCACTGGGACGACTGCACTATTTACAATAGGCTGCTGGGTCGACTGCACTGGGACGACTGCACTATTTACAATAGGCTGCTGGCTGCACTGGGACGACTGCTGGGTCGACTGCACTGGGACGACTGCACTATTTACAATAGGCTGCTGGGCCGACTGCACTATTTACAATAGGCTGCTGGGTCGACTGCACTGGGACGACTGCACTATTTACAATAGGCTGCTGGGTCGACTGCACTGGGACGACTGCACTATTTACAATAGGCTGCTGGGTCGACTGCACTGGGACGACTGCACTATGTATAATAGGCTACTGGGCCAACTGCACTGGGCCGACTGCACTATGTATAATAGGCTACTGGGCCAACAGTACTGGGCCGACTGCACTATGTATAATAGGCTACTGGGTCGACTGCGCTATTTACAATAGGCTACTGGGCCAACAGTACTGGGCCTACTCAAACCCATGATGGGTCCATTCTTGCTACTATTGAATTACTACATGATTTAGCTTCCCTCCCTGTACTGTGTGGAGAGTGTCCTTTGTCTCAGGACACTGTTGCTGTGATATGAGGAGAGAGTGATCTCCCTCCCCCTCTGTGTGTTGTCACAGAGGGGTGAGATGGGTCTTCCCTCCTTTTCAGATGGCTGGTCTTCCCTCCCTCCCTCCCTCCCTCCCTCCCTCCCTCCCTCCCTCCCTCCCCCTCCCTCCCTCCCTCCTTCCCTCCCTCCCTCCCTCCCTCCCTCCTTCCCTCCCTCCCTCCCTCCCTCCTTCCCTCCCTCCCTCCCTCCCTCCCTCCCTCCTTCCTGCTCTGTATGTTGTCACAGAGGGGTGAGATGGGTTTTCCCTCCTTTTCAGATGGCTGTTCCTCCCTCCCTCCCTCCCCCCTCCCCTCCCTCCCTCCCCTCCCCTCCCTCCTGCTCTGTATGTTGTCACAGAGGTGTGAGATGGGTTTTCCCTCCTTTTCAGATGGCTGTTCCTCCCTCCTTTTCAGTTGGCTGTTCCTCCCTCCCTCCCTCCCTCCTGCTCTGTATGTTGTCACAGAGGGGTGAGATGGGTCTTCCTCCTTTTCAGTTGGCTGTTCCTCCCTCCCTCCCTCCCTCCTGCTCTGTATGTTGTCACTGTCACGCCTTGGTCTTAGTATTTTGTGTTTTCTTTAATTATTTGTTCAGGCCAGGGTGTGACATGGGTTTATTGTGTTGTCTTATTGGGGTTTTTGTAGGCATTGGGATTGTGGCTGATTAGGGGTGTGTTAAGCATAGGCTTGGCTGCCTGAGGCGGTTCTCAATCAGTCAGGTGATTCTCGTTGTCTCTGATTGGGAACCATATTTAGGTAGCTTGGGTTTCGCTATGTATTTTGTGGGTGATTGTTCCTGTCTTTGTGTTTGCACCAGTTTAGGCTGTTTCGGTTTTCACATTACGTTTATTGTTTTTGTAAGTTTGTGTTTCTTTATTATTTATAAACATGGATTGCAATAGCCACGCTGCATTTTGGTCCGATCCTTGCTACACCTCCTCGTCCGAGGAGGAAGAAAGCCGTAACAGTCACAGAGGGTTGAGATGGGTTTTCCCTCCTTTTCAGTTGGCTGTTCCTCCCTCCATCCCTTTAAAGCTGGAACACTTCATGCCCCTAACTAATGCCAACACACACATGCATACATGCAGACATACATGCAGACATACATACATACATACAGTTGAAGTCGGAAGTTTACATAATCGTTAAAGAATCTAATCTTAATGGAGTCATTAACTAATTTTTCAACCACTTCACAAATTTCTTGTAAACAAACTATAGTTTTGGCAAGTTGGTTAGGACATCTTTTGTGTGCAATACACAAGTAATTTTTCCAACAATTGTTTTCAGACAGATTATTTCACTTATAATTCACTGTATCACAATTCCAGTGGGTCAGAAGTTTACATATACTAAGTTGACTGTGCCTTTAAACAGCTTGGAAAATTCCCCAAAAAATTATGTCATGGCTTTTAAGAGCTTCTGATAGGCTAATTGACATCATTTGAGTCAATTGGAGGTGTACCTCTGGATTTATTTCAAGGCCTACCTTGAAGCTCAGTGCCTCTTTTCTTGACATCATGGGAAAATCAAAAGAAATCAGCCAAGACCTCAGAAAATAAATTGTAGACCTCCACAAGTTTGGTTCATCCCTGGGAGCAATTTCCAAACACCCAAAGGTACCACATTCATCTGTACAAACAATAGTACGCAAGTATGAACACCATGGGACCACACAGCCGTCATACCGCTCAGGAAGGAGACTCGTTCTGTCTCCTAGAGATGAACGAAATTTGGTGCGAAAAGTGCAAATCAATCCCAGAACAACAGCAAAGGACCTTGTGAAGATGCCGGAGGAAACAGGTAAACAAGTATCTATATCCACAGCAAATCGAGGCCTGTATCGACATAACCTGAAAGGCCGATCAGCAAGGAAGAAGCCACTGCTACAAAACCTCCATAAAAAGCCAGACTACAGTTTGCAAATGCACATGGTGACAAAGATCGTACTTTTCGGAGAAATGTCCTCTGGTCTGATGAAACAAAAACAGAACTGTTTGGCCATAATGACCATCGTTATGTTTGGAGGAAAAAGGGGGAGGCTTGCAAGCCGAAGAACACCATCCCAACTGTGAAGCACGGGGGTGGCAGCATCATGTTGTGGGGGTGCTTTGCTGCAGGAGGGACTGGTGCACTTCACAAAATAGATGACATCATGAGGATAGAAAATTATGTGGATATATTGAAGCAACATTTCAAGACATCAATCAGGAAGTTAAAGGTTGGTCACAAATTGGTTGCGGCAAAATGGCCTAAGGACAACCAATTCAAGTATTGGAGTGGCCATCACAAGGCCCTGACCTCAATCCTATAGAAAATGTATGGGTAGAACTGAAAAAGTGTGTGCGAGCAAGGAGGCCTACAAACCTGACTCAGTTACACCAGCTCTGTCAGGAGGAATGGGCCAAAATTCACCCAACTTATTGTGGGAAGCTTGTGGAAGGCTACCCTTAATGTTTGACCCAAGTGAAACAATTTCAGGCAATGCTACCAATTACTAATTGAGTGTATGTAAACTTCTGACCCACTGGGAATGTGATGAAAGAAATATAAAGTTGAAATAAATAATTATCTCTAATATTATTATATTATTATTATTATTATTATTTCCCCTCTCATAACTTAGCCTACTGTTCTGACTTGGTGGTGCACATGTAGCCTATAACCTGTTTTTGAGAAATGTAATCATTGAATATTGTAAGAGCTTTCATTGTCTGCTTATATGCCCTCTTTATTTATCTTACAGTTCTGACTTGGTGTACAGGGAGAACACTGTAAGAACGGCCCATGTTCTGAATTCTGTCGCTGTACGTTTCAAAAGTGCTGAACAAATAGTTATATTGACTACGTCCGTCCTAGCTCGCTCATTAATGTCTTAATCGAAATTACGGATTGCCTCTTATCCGCTTGTCGTCCCCTTATGCCACAGTTTGTACATCTCAATCGCCAGTAGAAACCACATTTGCTTGTTTGTACATCCGCCAATATCAGCCATGTTTTTTTTTAAGAAAGTAAATGAGGCTGAGTTAACTGTTGGCTGCCAGACTAGGCTCTGCTGATAGCCAGGTGTAGCAGTAGTAAGGTGTTGGGAGTGCTGTTGGGACTCTGCTGTTGGGACAGCTTTATGTAGGCCCTAACAGTTTGTGGGCACCGTTTGTCACCGTTATAATGCAATTAATGTATTGTTTAGTGTTGTGTTGTGTAGTGGCTTTGTTGCAGCTACATCATTTTTTTGCACCACCAAGATTTACATACTGGAATTGCCACTGAAGCTGACAGTCTGCACTTTAACCTCACAGTCATTGTATCATTTCAAATCCAAAGTGCTGGTGTACAAGCCAAAACAACAAAACGTGTCACTTTCCCAATACTGTTGGAACTATACACACAAATATTCTATTTCTCCACTGCCAATCACATTATGCTGTGGTGAAACTCTCCCCCATCACTCTTTGCCAAAGACAACACCTGCCCTCCTGTGCCCCCTGCCCCCTGCCCGCCTGCCTGCCCCACTCTCTCCCAATGGCAGCTCCCCTCAGCTCCGTCGGTGGCTGTGCCCACTGTTTCCTTTGGAACAGCCCAGGTGTCAACATATCTGCCTGCTGTCAAAACGATCCATTGTCTCTCCGCTGCAGAGCTCTGGGAGATGGCCAGCCATTCCACCATCCTCTGTTCTGAAAAAGAATCACTATTCAGTCAGATCTCATTTCATTGGCACTGGGCAGAGGGATGGGCAGAAGGGTGGAGAGCTGGGTAGATGGGTGGAGAGCTGGGTAGATGGGTGGCTAGCTGGATGGTTGGACGGGCGGACGGTTCTATGTTGTCTTATCAGGGCTGTCCCCGACAAAAAATAATAATCTTGTTCGACCAAGAGTCGTCTTTAACATTTTTAAACGTGTATTTTTCCATATATAGAGACATCCTATGTGTTTTAATCAAATATACCGTTCAACAGTTTGGGGTCACTTAGAAATGTCCTTGTTTTTGAAAGAAAAACACTTTTTTTGTCCATTTAAAATAACATAAAATTGATCAGAAATACAGTGTAGACATTATTAATGTTGTAAATTACTATTGTAGCTGAAAACGGCTGATTTTAAATATATATATATATATATATCTACATAGGTGTACAGAGGCCCATTATCAGCAACCATCACTCCTGTGTTCCGATGACACATTGTGTTAGCTAATCCAAGTCTATCATTTTAAAAGGCTAATTGATCACTAGAAAACCCTTTTGCGATTATGTTAGTACAGCTGAAAACTGTTGTACTGATTAAAGAAGCAATAAAACTGGCCTTCTTTAGACTAGTTGAGTATCTGGAGCATCAGCATTTGTGGATTTGATTACAGGCTCAAAATGGCCAGAAACAAAGACCTTTCTTCTGAAACTCGTCAGTCTATTCTTCTTCTGAGAAATGAAGGCTATTCCATGCAAGAAATTGCCAAGAAACAGAAGATCTCGTACAACGCTGTGTACTACTCCCTTCATAGAACAGCACAAACTGGCTCTAACTAGAATAGAAGAGGAGTGGGAGGCCCCGGTGCATAACTAAGCAAGAGGACAAGTACATTTGAATGTCTTTGCCTTTTACAGCATTGCACATTCTTGGCATTCTCACAACCAGCTTCATTAGGTAGTCACCTGGAATGCATTTCAATTAACAAGTGTGCCTTCTTAAGATAACTTGTAGAATTTCTTATATTTTTATGAGCCAATCAGTTATGTTGTGACAAGGTAGGGGTGGTATACAGAAGATAGATCAAATAAGCAAAGAGAAACGACAGTTCATTACTTTAAGACATGAAGGTCAGTCAATGCGGAGAACTTTGAAAGTTTCTTCAAGTGCAGTCTCAAAAACCACCAAGCACTATGTTGAAACTGGCTCTCATGAGGACAGCCACAGCAAAGGAAGACCCAGAGTTACCTCTGCTGCAGAGGATAAGTTCATTAGAGTTACCAGCCTCAGAAATTGCAGCCCAACTAAATGCTTCACAGAGTTCAAGTAACAGACACATCTCAACATCACCTGTTCAGAGGAGACTGCGTGAATCAGGCCATCATGGTCGAATTTCTGCAAAGAAACCACTACTAAAGGACACCAATAAGAAGAAGAGACTTGCTTGGGCCATGAAACACGAGCAATGGACATTAGACCGGTGGAAATCTGTCCTTTGGTCTGATGAGTCCATATTTAAGATTTTTAGTAACAACCGTGTCTTTGTGAGACGTGGTGTGGGTGATTGGATGATCTCTGCATGTGTATTTCCCACCTTAAAGCACGGAGGAGGAGGTGTGATGGTGTGGGGGTGCTTTGCTGGTGACACTCTGTTATTTATTTAGAATTCAAGGCACACTTCACCAGCATGGCTACCACAGCATTCAGCAGAGATACACCATCCCATCTGGTTTGTGCTCAGTGGGACTATCATTTCTTTTTCAACAGGACAATGACCCAACACACCCCCAGGCTGTGTAAGGGCCATCCGACCAATAAGAAGAGAGACGGAGTGCTGCATCAGATGACCTGGCCTCCACAATCACCTGACCTCAACCCAATTGAGATGGTTTGGGATGAGTTGGACCGCAGATTGAAGGAAAAGCAGCCAACAAGTGCTCAGCATATGTGGGAACTCCTTCAAGACTGTTCCAGGTGAATTCCAGGTGAAGAGAGTGTGCAAAGCTGTCAAGGCAAAGGCTGGCTATTTGAAGAGTCTCAAATGTAACATATTTGGATTTGTTTAGCACTTCTTTTTGGTTACTACATGATTCCAGATGTGTTATTTCATAGTTTTAATGTCTTCAATATTATTCTACATTGTAGAAAATAGTTAAAATAAAAACCCTTGAATGAGTAGGTGTTCTAAAACTCTTTACCAGTAGTGTACAGTGGGCACTATCAAGCTTGTAGTCTGACTAGTATATACAGCTGGCACTATCAAGCCTGTAGTCTGACTAGGATATACAGCTGGCACTATCAAGCCTGTGGTCTGACTAGGATATACAGCTGGCACTATCAAGCCTGTGGTCTGACTAGGATATACAGCTGGCACTATCAAGCCTGTGGTCTGACTAGGATATACAGCTGGCACTATCAAGCCTGTGGTCTGACTAGGATATACAGCTGGCACTATCAAGCCTGGTCTGTGGTCTGACTAGGATATACAGCTGGCACTGTCAAGCCTGTGGTCTGTAGTCTGACTAGGATATACAGCTGGCACTATCAAGCTGTAGTCTGACTAGGATATACAGCTGGCACTATCAAGCCTGTGGTCTGATATACAGCTGGCACTATCAAGCCTGTAGTCTGACTAGGATATACAGCTGGCACTGTCAAGCCTGTGGTCTGTAGTCTGACTAGGATATACAGCTGGCACTATCAAGTCCTGTGGTCTGTAGTCTGACTAGGATATACAGCTGGCACTATCAAGTCTGTAGTCTGACTAGGATATACAGCTGGCACTATCACAGTCTGACTAGGATATACAGCTGGCACTATCAAGCCTGTAGTCTGACTAGGATATACAGCTGGCACTGTCAAGCCTGTAGTCTGACTAGGATATACAGCTGGCACTATCAAGCCTGTGGTCTGTAGTCTGACTAGGATATACAGCTGGCACTATCAAGCCTGTAGTTACTTTTACCTTTTTTTCACCTTGGGAATATATCTTCAGTCCAGTTTACCTCGATAACCACGAGAGGGCTAAGGTTTGAGACCAGACCAGTACCTCTATCACAGAGGGAAATAAAGTTTGAGTAGATTGCTGAATCTTTTAACCATCCCACATGGTTAAACTCTTAGACTATCAATATCGACAGAATAAGACCAAGTCTTTGATATGAATTACTAGTCTGCAGCTAGGAATTCAGTATCATTGAACACGAAGACCGACAACCGCCGAAACATCTATTCTATAACAACATCGCTGAACTATCCATTCTAACCACGGAAGAGAGAGAGGGCGGACAAACTTCAACAGAAACAAACATTCCAACAGCGATCCCGACGACACACTGAGCGTAAATATATATATATATATATTGCAATTATTCCCGAATGAGTGAGTTTTCATGTGCAAAGGATTAGCATTTCAATCGTTATAATTATCACTCTGTCTAACAAGCCGCCATACCGGTTTAGCCCACTAGGGCACATCTCCCTTTATTTTATTACCTTTATTTAACCAGGCAATGTAGTTAAGAACAAATTCTTATTTTCAATGACGGCCTAGGAACAGTGGGTTAACTGCCTGTTCAGGGGCAGAACGACAGATTTATACCTTGTCAGCTCGGGGATTCAAACTTGCAACCTTTCAGTTACTAGTCCAACGCTCTAATCAGGCTACCCTGCCACCCCCCTATCATTTCTTTGTAACCACATCTATGTTTGTGTTATGCATTTCTGTGAATTACTTAGTTAGTAAATAAATGATGTTAAGACAATTGATGTATGGATGAGTCATAGTAAAGACTGGGTTCGTGCAGATAACCAACAATTTACGTTTGGAATGAGACTAACGTGAGGTAAATAATAATTAATTAATTAAGACGAAGTGATCAGATATTAAAATATCTGAAAGTTATAGAAGGAAAATTATAATTTTGTAATCTGAATATTTTCCTTGGTGCCCCGACTTCCTAATTAATTACAGATACATGATTAAGTAGTTTAATCACGTAATAATAATTACAGAGAATTTTTGATAAAGATTCATCTTCAATTTAATGACACGACACTAGGCTGTAACACTGTCATTAGTCTGAGGATTAGGAACTACCAATACGTATATACAGCCAGGCTGCAACGGGGATTATATACACAGCTAGGCTGTAACAGGGATTATATACACAGCTAGGCTGTAACGGGGATTACATACACAGCTAGGCTGTGATGGGGATTATATACACAGCTAGGCTGTGACGGGGATTATATACACAGCTAGGCTGTGACGGGGATTATATACACAGCTAGGCTGTGACGGGGATTATATACACAGCTAGGCTGTGACGGGGATTATATACACAGCTAGGCTGTGACGGGGATTATATACACAGCTAGGCTGTGACGGGGATTATATACACAGCTAGGCTGTGACGGGGATTATATACACAGCTAGGCTGTGACGGGGATTATATACACAGCCAGGCTGTGACGGGGATTATATACACAGCTAGGCTGTGACGGGATTATATACACAGCTAGGCTGTGACGGGATTATATACACAGCTAGGCTGTGACAGGGATTATATACACAGCTAGGCTGTAACGGGATTATATACACAGCTAGGCTGTGACGGGGATTATATACACAGCTAGGCTGTGACGGGGATTATATACACAGCTAGGCTGTGACGGGGATTATATACACAGCTAGGCTGTGACGGGGATTATATACACAGCTAGGCTGTGACGGGGATTATATACACAGCCAGGCTGTAACAGGGATTATATACACAGCTAGGCTGTGGCGGGGATTATATACACAGCTAGGCTGTGGCGGGGATTATATACACAGCTAGGCTGTGACGGGGATTATATACACAGCTAGGCTGTGACGGGGATTATATTCACAGCCAGGCTGTGACGGGGATTATATTCACAGCCAGGCTGTGACGGGGATTATATACACAGCCAGGCTGTGACGGGGATTATATTCACAGCTAGGCTGTGACGGGGATTATATACACAGCCAGGCTGTAACAGAGATTATATACACAGCTAGACTAACAGGGATTATATACACAGCTAGGCTGTAACAGGGATTATATACACAGCTAGGCTGTAACAGGGATTATATACACAGCTAGGCTGTAACGGGGATTATATACACAGCTAGGCTGTAACGGGGATTATATACACAGCTAGGCTGTAACGGGGATTATATTCACAGCTAGGCTGTGACGGGGATTATATTCACAGCTAGGCTGTGACGGGGATTATATACACAGCCAGGCTGTAACAGGGATTATATACACAGCTAGACTAACAGGGATTATATATACAGCCATGCTGTAACGGGGAATATATACACAGCTAGGCTGTAACAGGGATTATATACACAGCTAGGCTGTAACAGGGATTATATACACAGCTAGGCTGTGACGGGGATTATATACACAGCTAGGCTGTAACTGGGATTATATACACAGCTAGGCTGTAACGGGGATTATATGCACAGTAGCAACACCTTAAATCCTGCAGCCTGATGATTTGGAATTCAAATCAAATTGTATTGGTCACATACACATGGTTAGCAGATGTTAATGCGAGGGTAGCGAAATGCTTGTGCTTCTAGTTCCAACAGTGCAGTAATATCTATCAGGTAATCTAACAATTCCCCAACAACTACTTTATACACACAAATCTAAAGGGGTGAATGAGAATATGTACATGTAAATATATGGATGAGCGATGGCCGAGCGGCATAGGCAAGGTGCAGTAGATGGTATAAAATACAGTATATACATGTAATATGAGTAATGAAAGATATGTAAACATTATTAAAGTGGTGTTGTTTAAAGTGGCAATATTTAAAGTGCCATTTGTTTAAAGTGGCATTATTTAAAGTGCCATTTGTTTAAAGTGGCATTATTTAAAGTGCCATTTGTTTAAAGTTCTCACGTTTTTGCAGTATGTCGTTTTAGGGCGATTTGGCCTAAAAACATATCTTGATTTGTTTTTAAATGATGGCTGATTCACAATATACTGTATCTCGATGAAACATGTATGTTTTTTAAATAAATTAATTCAATGATTAGTGGGTCTGATGGTTGTGGAAGGCTTATATTCAGCCTCAATATAATATCACAAGCCCTGAATTCATTAGATTATTGTTGACTGTTTGAAATGCAGTGTATTCCTTATATAATTGTGTTTTATGCTTATTGCTATTTTTTAAAATAAAACACAACAGAATAGACAGCTGGTATAACAGTCTTTGGCTACAATGCTGATAGTGGTTCTTGCTCAAGGCCGTGCACAACAAACTGAGCATTCATTTTCAGAATCAGTGTTCACTGATACTCCCGTTTTTAGTAGAGTTGAGAGATACTGTAAAACGGTATTGTCACGTACATGTGGAGAGACAGACCAAGGCACAGTGGATGTTGAGTTCCACATAATATTTATTAAAGTGAAACTTAGCAAAAACAATAAATCAATAAACTAACAACGAAACGTGACTATGTGGTGCACAAAACAAAATAATATCCCACAAACACAGGTGGGAAAAACTATTCCTAAATATGATCCCCAATTAGATACAGCTGCCTCTAATTGGCAATCATACAAATCACCAACATAGAAAAATAAACTAGAACCCCACATTAAAAAAATAAACTGGAATACCCTGATTTACTATACTATAGAGAAACAAAGGCTGTCTATGGTCAGGGCGTGACAGTACCCCCCCCCACCCCCCCGCCGGAGGTTCCGGACTGTGGACCCGCGCCGGAGGTTCCGGACTGTGGACCCCCGCCGGAGGTTCCGGACTGTGGACCCCCCGCCGGAGGTTCCGGACTGTGGACCCCGCCGGAGGTTCCGGACTGTGGACCCCCGCCGGAGGTTCCGGACTGTGGACCCCCGCCGGAGGTTCCGGACTGTTAATACTCGCTGGAGGCCTAGTACGTGGAGCAGGGAAAGGTGGCACTGGACTGGTGACACACACTTTAAGGCGAGTGTGTGGAGCCGGCACAGGACGTACCGGACTGGGAAGGCGCACTAGAGACCTGGTGTGTGGAGCCGGCACAGGACGTACCGGACTGGGAAGGCGCACTAGAGACCTGGTGTGTGGAGCCGGCACAGGACGTACCGGACTGGGAAGGCGCACTAGAGACCTGGTGTGTGGAGCCGGCACAGGACGTACCGGACTGGGAAGGCGCACTAGAGACCTGGTGTGTGGAGCCGGCACAGGACGTACCGGACTGGGAAGGCGCACTAGAGACCTGGTGTGTGGAGCCGGCACAGGACGTACCGGACTGGGAAGGCGCACTAGAGCCGGCACAGGACGTGGACTGGGAAGGCGCACCTGGTAGTGTGGAGCCGGCACAGGACGTACCGGACTGTGGAGCCGGCACAGGACGTACCGGACTGGGAAGGCGCACTAGAGACCTGGTGTGTGGAGCCGGCGCAGGACGTACCGGACTGGGAAGGCGCACTAGAGACCTGGTGCGTAGAGCCGGCACAGATTTCACCAGACGGCTAGCACGCTCCTCAGGGCGAGTACGGAGAGCTGACTCAGGTGGCATTAAACTGATAACACCCTCCTTAGGGCAAATGTCGTGCATCTTCCACCAACTCCACAACTCTGTCCTTTTCTTTCTCCTCCAATACCTCCATCCACTCTCTGACGGACTCTGACTCTCTCCGTTCACTCTCCTCCAGTTTCTCCCTCTTCTCCCAGACTGGGTTTGGTTCACTCCTCGGCTCCGCTGACAGCTCTATGTGCCCCCTCCCCAGAAAAACTTGGCGACTCCCGCCAAGCAAGGGTCTCGTGTCCTCTCATGTCCTCCCAAGTCCAAAACTTCCTTACCTCCTTTTCACACGGCTTGGTCCTCTATTGGTGGGATATTCTGTCACGTACGTGTGGAGACCAAGGCACAGCGGATGTTGAGTTCCGCATAATATTTATTAAAGTGAAACTTAGCAAAAACAATAAATCAATAAACTAACAACGAAACGTGACTATGTGGTGCACAAAACAAAATAATATCCCACAAACACAGGTGGGAAAAAATGCTACCTAAATATGATCCCCAATTAGATACAACGATTATCAGCTGCCTCTAATTGGGAATCATACAAATCACCAACATAGAAAAATAAACTAGAACCCCACATAGCAATAATAATAAACTAGAATATCCCCCCAGTCATGCCCTGACCTACTCACAAAGGCTCTCTATGGTCAGGGCGTGACATCGTTAGAATGACTAACTTATCCTCTAATATAGTGAAATAATGTCTCAATGTGTCGGTGTCCATATGACCCATTCTGTGGGTCTGAATTTTGTATCTTGTATAATACATTAGTTTATACTGGATTACATGGATTACATTTTCATAAACTGTCATTTTGTTTGTTATGCTCCAACTTCCCCTCCATCTTGTCCCTTCATCGGTTATTTTTAAATCTGATGTATCGTATGAACATCCTGTGTCTGACTCAAATAAGATTCCCTCAAGGTTGCTCTGATGTCCAAAAGATTTCAAATTGAAATTTCGTGATATGTAACTTTAAAAAAAGGTTTTATGTATTTTGAAACCATCTAGATTAGTCAGACCAAAATGAATTCTTTCATGGAAATAATGTCCCGTTACCAAGTAATTTACGGGTTCTATGCCTTTAGTTTTCCATGTGGAACAATTTATCGGTGAATTCTGACAAGACTGGTTCCATATGGTTGTGTTTCTAGGGAGGGATATTGGTTCTTGTAGAATAAGACTGGTTCCATATGGTTGTGTTTCTAGGGAGGGATATTGGTTCTTGTAGAATAAGACTGGTTCCATATGGTTGTGTTTCTAGGGAGGGATATTGGTTCTTGTAGAATAAGACTGGTTCCATATGGTTGTGTTTCTAGGGAGGGATATTGGTTCTTGTAGAATAAGACTGGTTCCATATGGTTGTGTTTCTAGGGAGGGATATTGGTTCTTGTAGAATAAGACTGGTTCCATATGGTTGTGTTTCTAGGGAGGGATATTGGTTCTTGTAGAATAAGACTGGTTCCATATGGTTGTGTTTCTAGGGAGGGATATTGGTTCTTGTAGAATAAGACTGGTTCCATATGGTTGTGTTTCTAGGGAGGGATATTGGTTCTTGTAGAATAAGACTGGTTCCATATGGTTGTGTTTCTAGGGAGGGATATTGGTTCTTGTAGAATAAGACTGGTTCCATATGGTTGTGTTTCTAGGGAGGGATATTGGTTCTTGTAGAATAAGACTGGTTCCATATGGTTGTGTTTCTAGGGAGGGATATTGGTTCTTGTAGAATAAGACTGGTTCCATATGGTTGTGTTTCTAGGGAGGGATATTGGTTCTTGTAGAATAAGACTGGTTCCATATGGTTGTGTTTCTAGGGAGGGATATTGGTTCTTGTAGAATAAGACTGGTTCCATATGGTTGTGTTTCTAGGGAGGGATATTGGTTCTTGTAGAATAAGACTGGTTCCATATGGTTGTGTTTCTAGGGAGGGATATTGGTTCTTGTAGAATAAGACTGGTTCCATATGGTTGTGTTTCTAGGGAGGGATATTGGTTCTTGTAGAATAAGACTGGTTCCATATGGTTGTGTTTCTAGGGAGGGATATTGGTTCTTGTAGAATAAGACTGGTTCCATATGGTTGTGTTTCTAGGGAGGGATATTGGTTCTTGTAGAATAAGACTGGTTCCATATGGTTGTGTTTCTAGGGAGGGATATTGGTTCTTGTAGAATAAGACTGGTTCCATATGGTTGTGTTTCTAGGGAGGGATATTGGTTCTTGTAGAATAAGACTGGTTCCATATGGTTGTGTTTCTAGGGAGGGATATTGGTTCTTGTAGAATAAGACTGGTTCCATATGGTTGTGTTTCTAGGGAGGGATATTGGTTCTTGTAGAATAAGACTGGTTCCATATGGTTGTGTTTCTAGGGAGGGATATTGGTTCTTGTAGAATAAGACTGGTTCCATATGGTTGTGTTTCTAGGGAGGGATATTGGTTCTTGTAGAATAAGACTGGTTCCATATGGTTGTGTTTCTAGGGAGGGATATTGGTTCTTGTAGAATAAGACTGGTTCCATATGGTTGTGTTTCTAGGGAGGGATATTGGTTCTTGTAGAATAAGACTGGTTCCATATGGTTGTGTTTCTAGGGAGGGATATTGGTTCTTGTAGAATAAGACTGGTTCCATATGGTTGTGTTTCTAGGGAGGGATATTGGTTCTTGTAGAATAAGACTGGTTCCATATGGTTGTGTTTCTAGGGAGGGATATTGGTTCTTGTAGAATAAGACTGGTTCCATATGGTTGTGTTTCTAGGGAGGGATATTGGTTCTTGTAGAATAAGTTTCATTTTATTCATTATTGCTATGATTTTCTGACCTATAAAGTTGTTCATGTTCTCAGCTTTATCCTGTGAAAACAGACACGTAAAAATATTCTGGGGATGAGCATCTTCAATATGTACCCATTGTTTCTCTTTGTTGTAAGTAAAAGGTGAGTTGATACAATTACATGTCTGGAACATTAAAACTACCCTCGGTCTCTGGAACATTAAAACTACCCTCGGTCTCTGGAACATTAAAACTACCCTCGGTCTCTGGAACATTGAAACTACCCTCGGTCTCTGGAACATTGAAACTACCCTCAGTCTCTGGAACGTTAAAACCACCCTCAGTCTTAGGAAGATGTAAAACCACCCTCGGTCTCTGGAAGGTTAAAACCACCCTCAGTCTCTGGAACGTTAAAACCACCCTCAGTGCCTGGAAGGTTAAAACCACCCCAGTCCACCCTTCTCTGGAAGGAAGATGTAAAAAACCACCCCAGTCTTAGGAAGTCTTCTCTGGAAGGTTAAAACCACCCCAGTCTTAGGAAGATGTAAAACCACCCTCAGTCTTAGGAAGGTATAAAACCACCCTAGGTCTCTGGAAGCTGTAAAACCACTCCGGTCTCTGGAAGGTTAAAACCACCCCAGTCTCTGGAAGGTGTAAAACCACCCCAGTCTCTGGAAGGTTAAAACCACCCCAGTCTCTGGAAGGTGTAAAACCACCCCAGTCTCTGGAAGGTGTAAAACCACCCCAGTCTCTGGAAGGTTAAAACCACCCCAGTCTCTGGAAGGTGTAAAATCACCCTCGGTTTCTGGAAGATGTAAAACTTTGCTGTTTATTCTATGAGTTTTATTTGTCCAGTTAAAGTCTCTTATGACCAAGTATGCTTTTTTAAACATGTCTTCGGTGGGGTAATTAGTACTACTGAAAATAAATACAAAGCTTTGACCACCATGCCATTCTAAAGAGGTTTATTCTACCTGGAAAATGTATGGGCATCAACATAATAAGCTAAATCACTGAACTCCTCCACTCCACTCTCTCATCCACTCCCCTCTCTCTCCACCCTAGTCTCTGGAAGGTTAAAACCACCCTCGGTTTCTGGACTCTCTCATCCACTCCTTCCTCTCCACCATCCTTCTCTCCTCCAACATCCACTCCTCCTCCTCACTCTCTCACTCTCTCATCCACTCCACTCCCTCCTCCTCCACTCCACTCTCTCCTCCACTCCTCCTCCTCACTCCACTCTCTCATCCACTCTCCTCCTCCTCCTCTCCTCACTCCACTCTCCTCCTCCACTCCACTCTCTCCTCATCCACTCATCTACTCCTCTCTCAGCCTCATCCACTCCTTCTCTCTCCTCCTCCTCACTCCTCTCTCCTCCACTCCTCCTCTCCACTCTCTCCTCCACTCCTTCTCTCCTCCTCATCCACTCCTCCCTCTCTCTCCTCCTCCTCCTCACTCCACTCTCTCCTCCACTCCTCTTCCTCACTCCACTCTCTCCTCCACCCACTCTCTCCTCCACTCCTCCTCTTCTCCACTCCATCCCTCCCTCTCCCTCCACTCCACTCTCTCCTCCACTCCTCCTCCTCACTCCACTCTCTCCTCCACTCCTTCTTCCTCACTCCACTCTCTTCTCCACTCCTTCTCTCCTCCACTCCACTCTTTCATCCACCTCCACTCTTTCATCCTCCACTCCACTCTCTCCTCCACTCCTCTCTCCTCCACTCCACCCTCTCTCCTCCACCCTCCTCCCTCTCTCTCTCCACCTCCACTCTCTCCTCCACTCCTTCTCTCCTCCTCCACTCCACTCTCTCCTCCACTCCTTCTCTCCTCCACTCCTTCTCCACTCCACTCTCTCCTCCACTCTCTCATCCACCCCACTCTCTCATCCACTTCTCTCCTCTCCACTCCACTCTCTCATCCACTCCACTCTCTCATCCACTCCTTCTCTTCACTCCACTCTCTCATCCACTCCTTCTCTTCACCCCACTCTCTCATCCACCCCACTCTCTCATCCACCCCACTCTCTCATCCACTCCACTCTCTCATCCACTTCTTCTCTCCACTCCACTCTCTCATCCACTCCACTCTCTCATCCACTCCTCTCTCATCCACTCCACTCTTTCATCCACTCCTTCTCTCCTCCTCCTCACTCCACCCTCTCCTCCACTCCTCCTCACTCCACCCTCTCCTCCACTCCTTCTCTTCACTCCACTCTCTCCTCCACTCCTTTTCTCCTCTTATACTTGTTCTCTCCTCTTCTCTCTGCCTCTGCCCACAGCAGCATTCTCAGCATCTCAGTAGTAACAGACAGGCAGACAGGCAGGCAGAGAGGCAGACAGGCAGGCAGGCAGAGAGGCAGACAGGCAGGCAGCGTTACAGATTTGCACAACGTCGTTCCCCTATTTGCATAATGCACTCGCACAACACCATGTTTATAATGAGCCAAGGAGACACATAAAACGTCCTGTGAGCCACGATAAGTAGGGCCCGTGTGTAGCGCCCCTTCTCTGCATTCCTGAGCTCAGTGCTCCCTACCTAGAGGGGAGAACAGACACAGACAGACAGACAGACAGACAGACAGACAGACAGACAGATGCAGACAGACAGACAGATGCAGACAGACAGGCAGGCAGGCAGGCAGGGAGATAGACATACAGGCAGACAGACAGGGAGACAGACAGACAGACAGGCAGGGAGACAGACAGACAGACAGACAGATGCAGACAGACAGACAGATGCAGACAGACAGACAGACAGATGCAGACAGACAGACAGGGAGATGCAGACAGACAGGCAGGCAGGCAGGCAGGGAGATAGACATACAGGCAGACAGACAGGGAGACAGACAGACAGACAGGCAGGGAGATAGACAGGCAGACAGACAGGGATACAGACATACATAGGCAGGCAGGCAGGCAGACAGACAGACAGGCAGGGAGATAGACAGGCAGACAGACAGGGATACAGACATACATAGGCAGGCAGGCAGGCAGACAGACAGACATACATAGGCAGGGAGGCAGACAGACAGGCAGGGAGGCAGACAGACAGACACAGGAAGACACCGACGCACAGACGCAGGGAGACACATAGACAGACGCAGGGAGACACATAGACAGACGCAGGGAGACACACAGACAGACGCAGGGAGACAGACAGACGCAGGGGGACAGACAGACGCAGGGAGACACAGAGCTGGTATTGTTGTCTCTGTCCCAGTAATGCTGTCAGCAGGACTGAGGTGAAGTGTGTCCCCTCTCTGGACCCCCCCTGACCAGCCGGGCGCTACAGTGACAGGGGAATGTTTCAGCAGACTCTGGTTGTGTTCCAAATGGCCCCCCGATTTCTTATTTAGTGCACTACTTTGACCCCTATCCTTTTATATAGAGCCCTATGGGCCCTGGTCAAAGTAGTGCACTATATAGGGCCATTTGATGCTCAACCCTATTAACCACGGCTGGTCAACGCTGGGACACTCCCCGAGTTATTTCCAAACCTTTTCCAAATGCCCCCTTGGCCTCTCCTCGTTGTTTGTTTGTGTGCCTGTTTTGTTGGGTTGTATTTTTAACCTCGCTCCATAGTAACCAGACAGGTTTTCTGTTGATGTTTGGGTCAGGACTAGGGCCGCCGAGCCCCTCTCTGACTGTCCCCTACTGTATCTTACTTATGTACTGTAACTAATGCACAGGTTTTCTGTTTGTTGGAGCTGGGACTACCTTCTCTATTGTACGCTGCTATGAGCTGTTGCCTAACCTGGCGTATATTTCAACAAGGTACAGTATCACAAATTTAATTTCAGAATCAGCCGTTTTCAATTCACCTCGGAATCAGCCGTTTTCAATTCACCTCGGAATCAGCCGTTTTCAATTCACCTCGGAATCAGCCGTTTTCAATTCACCTCGGAATCAGCCGTTTCAATTCACCTCGGAATCAGCCGTTTTTACAGTGGAGATAACCACCTCACCCATAGATATTTAACTTGACACGTTGTTACCCTATGGACTATGTTGTTACCCTATGGACTATGTTGTTACCCTATGGACTATGTTGTTACCCTATGGACTATGTTGTTACCCTATGGACTATGTTGTTACCCTATGGACTATGTTGTTACCCTATGGACTATGTTGTTACCCTATGGACTATGTTGTTACCCTATGGACTATGTTGTTACCCTATGGACTATGTTGTTACCCTATGGACTATGTTGTATCCAGGTATCCCCTGGCTGTGCTGTGTAGTGTTGCCATTGACAGATCTGGGACCAGCCTAAGGACAGGTATCCCCTGGCTGTGCTGTGTAGTGTTGCCATTGACAGATCTGGGACCAGCCTAAGGACAGGTATCCCCTGGCTGTGCTGTGTAGTGTTGCCATTGACAGATCTGGGACCAGCCTAAGGACTATCCCCTGGCTGTGATGTACCCATTGACAGATCTGGGACCATGTTGTTACCCCTATGGCTGTGATGTATGTTGCCATTGACAGATCTGGGACCAGCCTAAGGACAGGTATCCCCTTGTTACCCATTGACAGATCTGGGACTAGCCTGTTGTATCCAGGTATGTTGCCATTGACAGATCTGGGACCAGCCTAAGGACAGGTATCCCCTGGCTGTGATGTGTAGTGTTGCCATTGACAGATCTGGGACCAGCCTAAGGACAGGTATCCCCTGGCTGTGATGTGTAGTGTTGCCATTGACAGATCTGGGACCAGCCTAAGGACAGGTATCCCCTGGCTGTGATGTGTAGTGTTGCCATTGACAGATCTGGGACCAGCCTAAGGACAGGTATCCCCTGGCTGTGATGTGTAGTGTTGCCATTGACAGATCTGGGACCAGCCTAAGGACAGGTATCCCCTGGCTGTGATGTGTAGTGTTGCCATTGACAGATCTGGGACCAGCCTAAGGACAGGTATCCCCTGGCTGTGATGTGTAGTGTTGCCATTGACAGATCTGGGACCAGCCTAAGGACAGGTATCCCCTGGCTGTGCTGTGTAGTGTTGCCATTAATGGAATCTTAGTACTTGTAGGGACAATTGGTTGAAGCTACTGTGGGGCTACTTAGCCTGCGGTACTTGGTATGTCTCCAGGGAAGACTTGACTTCTTTTTCCTGATCGTCACCTAGAAGTAGGTAGGTCCACTATGTAGTTACATTTACATGATCAGCACATAATACTATTGCAACTGTGCGGGAGGCTCATGCCTCTAGCTGTGACATCGGTTTCTCTTCATCACCTCATTGTCCCGCTTGTTCAGCTTCTGATTGATTTTATTTGCTGTTGTCTGTGCCCAATAATGTTTGTACCCTGTTTTGTGCTGCTACCATGTTTTGTTGCTACCATGTTGATGTTATGTTGTGTTGCTACCATGCTGTGTTGGCATGTGTTGCTGCCTTGCTATGTTGTCTTAGGTCTCTCTTTATGTAGTGTTGTCTCTCTTGTCGTGATGTGTGTTTTGTCCTATATTCTTATTTAATTTATTATTATTTTTAATTCCAGTTTATTTTTATTTTTAATTTAGCCTTTTGTTAGGCTGTCATTCTTAATAAGAATTTGTTCTTAACTGACTTGCCTAGTTAAATAAAAGGTTAAATTAATAAAACAAAACATACACACACAGAACAGGCGGCTGGTGGCACCTTCATTGAGGAGGACGGGCTCATTATAATAGCTGGAATGGAATAAATGGAACGGGTATCAAACACATCGTTTCCATATGTTTCGATACCATTCCAGTCTCTCCATTCCAGCTATTATAATGAGCCGTCCTCCTGTCACCAGCCTCCCGTGACACATGGCACATACATGGAAATAAGTTAGTTCCACCTGTTGAAATGAGGAGGCATAAGCAGAAAAGAACCCCATACCTACTGAGAAATATGGTGGTGTAACATTTGATGTAATGGGGTCAAAGGCATCATGAACCCTACCTAGTACCTGGACATTTGTCTTAGCCGTGTCTGAATCCTGGCTTAGGAAAACCACCAAAACCCCTGAAATCTCCATTGCTAACTATAACATTTTCCGCCAAGATAGAACTGCCAAAGGGGGCGGTGTTGCAATTTACTGCAAAGATCGAAAGTAATACAGAACTCTGCAGGCTAAGTCTGTACCCAAACAATTTGAGCTTCTACTTCTAAAAATTCACCTTTCCAGAAACAAGTCTCTCACTGTTGCCGCTTGCTATAGACCTCCCTCTGCCCCCAGCTGTGCCCTCGATACTATATGTGAACTGATTGCCCCCCATCTATCTTCTGAGCTCGTGCTACTAGGTGACCTAAACCTGGACATGCTTAACACCCCGGCCATCCTACAAACTAAGCTTGATGCCCTCAATCTCACACAAATGATCAATGAACCTACTAGGTACAACCCCAAATCAGTAAACACGGGCACCCTCATAGATGTCATCCTAATTAATTCGCCCTCCAAATACACCTCTGCTGTTTTCAATCAAGATCTCAGCTATCACTGCCTCATTGCCTGCATCTGTAATGGGTCTGCGACCAAACGACCACCCCTCATCACTGTCAAACGCTCCCTAAAACACTTCTGCGTGCAGGCCTTTCTAATCGACCTTGCCGGGGTATCCTGGAATGACATTGACCTCATCCCGTCAGTAGATGATGCCTGGCTATTCTTTAAAAGTGCCTTCCTCACCATCTTAAATAAGCATGCCCCTCCCCAAAAAATTAGAACTAGGAATAGATATAGTCCTTGGTTCATGCCAGACCTGTCTGCCCTTGACCAGCACAAAAACATCCTGTGGCGTTCTGCATTAGCATCGAATAGTCCCCGTGATATGCAACTTTTCAGGGAAGTTAGGAACAAATATACACAGGCAGTTAGAAAAGCTAAGGCAAGCTTTTTCAAACAGAAATTTGCATTCTGTAGTACTAACTCAAAAATGTTCTGGGACACTGTAAAGTCCATGGAGAATAAGAGCACATCCTCCCAGCTGCCCACTGCTCTGAGGCTAGGAAACATTGTCACCACCGATAAATCCGCTATAATTGAGAATTTCAATAAGCATTTCTCTACGACTGGCCATGCTTTCCACATCGCTACTCCTACCCCGGTCAACTGCCCGGCACCCTCCACAGCAACCCGCCAAAGCCCCCACCATTTCTCCTTCTCCCAAATCCAGATAGCTGGTGTTCTAAAAGAGCTGCAAAATCTGGACCCCTACAAATCAGCCGGGCTAGACAATCTGGACCCTCTCTTTCTAAAATGATCTGCCGAAATTGTTGCAACCCCTATTACTAGCCTGTTCAACCTCTCTTTCATATCGTCTGAGATTCCCAAAGATTGGAAAGCTGCCGCGGTCATCCCCCTCTTCAAAGGGGGTGACACTCTAGACCCAAACTGCTACAGACCTATATCTATCCTACCCTGTCTTTCTAAGGTCTTCGAAAGCCAAGTTAACAAACGGATTACTGACCATTTCGAATCCCACCATACCTTCTCCCCTATGCAATCTGGTTTCAGAGCTGGTCATGGTTGTACCTCAGCCACGCTCAAGGTTCTAAACGACATCATAACCGCCATCGATAAGAGACATTACTGTGCAGCCGTCTTCATCGACCTGGCCAAGGCTTTCGACTCTGTCAATCACAACATTCTTATTGGCAGACTCGACAGCCTTGGTTTCTCAAATGATTGCCTCGCCTGGTTTACCAACTATTCTCTGATAGAGTTCAGTGTGTCAAATCGGAGGGCCTGTTGTCTGGACCTCTGACAGTCTCTATGGGTGTGCCACAGGGTTCAATTCTCAGGCCGACTCTCTTTTCTGTATACATCAATGATGTTGCTCTTGCTGCTGGTGATTCTCTGATCCACCTCTACGCAGACGACACCATTCTGTATGGTGGCCTCCAACTGCTCTTAAACGCAAGTAAAACTAAATGCATGCTTTTCAATCGATCGCTGCCCGCACCTGCTCGCCCGTCCAGCATCACTACTCTGGACGGCTGTGACTTAGAATACGTGGACAACTACAAATACCTGGGTGTCTGGTTAGACTGTAAACTCTCCTTCCAGACTCACATTAAGCATCTCCAATCCAAAATTAAATCTAGAATCGGCTTCCTATATTGCAACAAAACATCCTTCATTCATGCTGCCAAACATACCCTAGTAAAACTGACCATCCTACCGATCCTCGACTTTGGTGATGTCATCTATAAAATAGCCTCCAACACTCTACTCAACAAACTGGATGCAGTCTATCACAGTGCCATCCGTTTTGTCACCAAAGCCCCATACACTACCCACCATTGCGACCTGTACACTCTCGTTGGTTGGCTCTCGCTTCATACTCGTCGGCAAACCCACTGGCTACAGGTTATCTACAAGTCTCTGCTAGGTAAAGCACCGCCTTATCTCAGCTCACTGGTCACCATAGCAGCACGCGCTCCAGCAGGTATATCTCACTGGTCACCCCCAAAGCCAATTCCTCCTTTGGTCGTCTTTCCTTCCAGTTCTCTGCTGCCCATGACTGGAACGAATTGCAAACATTTCTGAAGCTGGAGACTCACATCTCCCTCACTAGCTTTAAGCACCAGCTGTCAGAGCATTTTACAGATCACTGCACCTGTACTTAGCCTATCTGTAAACAGCCCATCTATCTACCTACCTCATCCCCATACTGGTATTTATTTATTTTGCTCCTTTGCACCCCAGTATCTCTGAGGCTGAAAACGTGTTGTTACAGTTTCCTCCATGTCTTCTCGTCTTGTTGTTGCTGGGTTGAGTTGTAACACTGTTTCCTCCATGTCTTCTCGTCTTGTTGTTGCTGGGTTGAGTTGTAACACTGTTTCCTTCATGTCGTTTCCTTGCAGTTGTTATCATGTGTGCGGGAGCAGACGTTGTCCGAGACATCATGCTAGCGGTTCACAGAAGGAGGATCACCAACGGCAGCTACATCTTCTTCAACATCGAACTCTTCAACTCCTCGTCCTACGGTAAAAATACACATCAGCACAACGTTGCCAGACCTACATATATACTATGTTCCCAGCCCTACATATATACTCTGTTCCCAGCCCTAAATATATACTCTGTTGTTCCCTACATATATACTATGTTGTTCCCTACATATATACTCTGTTGTTCCCAGCCCTACATATACTCTGTTGTTCCCAGGCCTACATATACACTCTGTTGTTCCCAGCCCTACATATATACTCTGTTGTTCACAGCCCTACATATATACTCCGTTGTTCCCTACATATATACTCTGTTGTTCCCAGCCCTACATATATACTCTGTTGTTCCCTACATATATACTCTGTTGTTCCCAGCCCTACATATATACTCTGTTGTTCCCAGCCCTACATATATACTCTGTTGTTCCCTACATATATACTCTGTTGTTCCCTACATATATACTCTGTTGTTCCCTACATATATACTCTGTTGTTCCCAGCCCTACATATATACTCTGTTGTTCCCTACATATATACTCTGTTGTTCCCTACATATATACTCTGTTGTTCCCAGCCCTACATATATACTCTGTTGTTCCCAGCCCTACATATATACAACCATGTTGTAATGCTTGGCCATGTTGTAATGCTTGTAAAGACCTTCCCACTATGCACATCTCCATGCCGAGGGCTGCACTACATGGTTATAGACAGAAACTTTTCAACATGTCAAAAATGTCACCTCTTTTTCATCTCTCCCTGTTTGGTTTCCTAGGCAACGGCTCGTGGAAGCGAGGGGATAGGTACGACAGTGAGGCGCGACAGGCGTACTCTGCCCTCAACACGGTCACGCTGCTCCGGACGGTCAAACCAGAGTTTGACAACTTCTCCCTGGAGGTCAAGAGATCAATTCAGAAAGCTGGTCTACCGGACTGTGACGACTGTGACAATGTACGTACGTCTGGCATCCTAAACTCTAAACCAACTGTTAACTGTGAAGACTGTGACAATGTACGTACGTCTGGCATCCTAAACTCTAAACCAACTGTTAACTGTGAAGACTGTGACAATGTACGTACGTCTGGCATCCTAAACTCTAAACCAACTGTTAACTGTGAAGACTGTGACAATGTACGTACGTCTGGCATCCTAAACTCTAAACCAACTGTTAACTGTGAAGACTGTGATCATGTATATACAGTACCAGTCAAAAGTTTGGACACACCTACTCATTCAAGGGTTTTTCTTTGTTTTTACTATTTTCTACATTGTAGAATAATAGTGAAGACCTCAAAACCTATGATATAACACATGGAATCATGTAGTAACCAAAAAAGTGTTAAACAAATCAAAATATATTTGATGACAGCTTTGCACACTCTTGTCATTCTCTCAACCAGCTTCACCTGGAATGCTTTTCCAACAGTCTTGAAGGAGTTCCCACATATTCTGAGCAATTGTTGGCTGCTTTTCCTTCACTCGCCGGTCTGACTCATCCCAAACCATCTCAATTGGGTTGAGATTGGGGGATTGTGGAGGCCAGGTCATCTGATGCAGCATTTCATCACTCTCCTTCTTGGTTAAATAACCCTTATACAGCCTGGAGGTGTGTTGGGTCATTGTCCTGTGGAAAAACAAATGATAGTGGGACTTAGCCCAAATCAGATGGGATGGCGTATCGCTGCAGAAGGCTGTGGTAGCCATGCTGGTTAAGTGTGCCTTGAATTCTAAATAAATCAGACAGTGTCACCAGCAAAGCACCCCCACACCATCACACTTCTTTCTCCATGCTTTATGGTGGGAAATACAAATTCGGAGATCATCCGTTCACCCACACAGCGTCTCACAAAGACACGACGGTTGGAATCAAACATCTCAAATTTGGACTCATCAGACCAAAGGACAGATTTCCACCAGTCTAAATGTTCATTGCTTGTGTTTCCTGGCCCAAACAAGAGTCTTCTTCTTATTGGTGTCCTTTAGTAGTGGTTTCTTTGCAGCAATTCAACCATGAAGGCCTGATTCACACAGTCTCCTCTGAACAGTTGATGTTGAGATATGTCAGTTACTTGAACTCTGTGAAGCATTTATTTGGACCTAAATTTCTGAGGCTGGTTACTCTGAACTTATCCTCTAGAGCAGAGGTAACTCTGGGTCTTCCTTTCCTGTAGCGGTCCTCATGAGAGACAGTTAACTCTAATGAACTTATCCTCTACAGCAGAGGTAACTCTGGGTCTTCCTTTCCTGTAGCGGTCCTCATGAGAGACAGTTAACTCTAATGAACTTATCCTCTGCAGCAGAGGTAACTCTGGGTCTTCCTTTCCTGTAGCGGTCCTCATGAGAGACAGTTTCATCATAGCTCTTGTTTTTTTTGCGACTGCACTTGAAGGAACTTTCAAAGTCCTTGAAATGTTCTGTATTGACTGACTTTCATGTCTTAAAGTAATGATGGACTGTCGTTTCTCTTTGCTTATTTGAGCTGTTCTTGCCATAATATGGACTAGGGCTATCTTCTGTATACCAACCCTACCTTGTCACAACACAACTGTGTGTGTTTCAAAGTCCTTGAAATGTTCTGTATTGACTGACTTTCATGTCTTAAAGTAATGATGGACTGTCGTTTCTCTTTGCTTATTTGAGCTGTTCTTGCCATAATATGGACTAGGGCTATCTTCTGTATACTACCTTGTCACATGTGTGTGCTATGCTAGGCCCAATGGCTGTGTGTGTGTGTGTGTGTGTGTGTGTGTGTGTGTGTGTGTGTGTGTGTGTGTGTGTGTGTGTGTGTGTGTGTGTGTGTGTGTGTGTGTGTGTGTGTGTGTGTGTGTGTGTGCACTTCATGTCTGTGCTATGCTAGACCCAGCGGCTGGGAAACCTCTCCAGTTAGTCTGTAGTTGAGTCAAGGTAAACAACATAACGGACTGGGCCTAGAAACGGACTGGGCCATACGCTCTTAGAAAAAGGATTCCAAAAGGGTTCTTCATCCCAGAGAGGATGAGGGGGGACGATACGGGGGAGAGGATAGGGTCATATTTTACCAGTACCACCCCCTACTCCCCATATACTTTAGGATTCCCTATACTGAAATATAAACATAACACACAACTCTCTGGCCTGGTTGGACCAGTTGTTAGCTGGTGCCCCAAGCTGAGGTAATGTGAAGTTCTTTCACTATGGCAGAGAGGATCAGGGGGATGTCTGGGAGGGAGAAAGGAGGCGTTATTCATGGGGGAACTCAGCACCGCTAATTCCTAGGCTGCTCGTCAGATATATGTAAATTAGACATGCCAGCCACAACCATCACAAGAGACTTCATTGTCAACAAGCCGTTCAGCTAGGGCTCTGCAGGAGGAGGGAAAGAGGGAGAGAGGGAGAGAAAGATTTCTTTTCACATGGCCGTGGGTTGAGACAGGGATGCAGCTTAAGCCCCACCTTCTTTAACATGCAGTTGAAGTCGGAAGTTTAGATACACTTAGGTTGCAGTCATTAAAACTCGTTTTTCAACCACTCCACAAACTTCTTGTTAACAAACTATAGTTTTGGCAAGTCGGTTAGGACATCTACTTTGTGCATGACACAAGCAATTTTTCCAACAATTGTTTACAGACAGATTATTTTACTTATAATTTACTGTATCACGATTCCAGTGGGTCAGAAGTTTGCATACACTAAGTTGACTGTGCCTAAACAACTTGGAAAATTCCAGAAAATTATGTCATGGCTTTAGAAGTTTCTGATCGGCTAATTGACATCATTTGAGTCAATTGGAGGTGTCCCTGTGGATGTATTTCAAGGTCTACCTTCAGACTCAGTGCCTCTTTGATTGACATCATGGGAAAATCAAAAGAAATCAGCCAAGACCTCAGAAAAAAAATGGTAAACCTCCACAAGTCTGGTTCATCTTTGGGAGCAATTTTCAAATGCCTGAAGGTACCACGTTCATCTATACAAACAATAGTACGCAAGTATAAGCACCATGGGACCACGCAGCCATCATACCGCTCAGGAAGGAGACGGGTTCTGTCTCCTAGAGATGAACGTACTTTGGTGCGAAAAGTGCAAATCAATCCCAGAACAACAGCAAAGGACCTTGTGAAGATGCTGGAGGAAACGGGTACAAAAGTATCTATATCCACAGTAAAACGAGTCCTATGTCGACATAACCTGAAAGGCCGCTCAGCAAGGAAGAAGCCACTGCTCCACAACCGCCATGAAAAGCCAGACTACGGTTTGCAACTGCACATGGGGACAAAGATCGTACTTTTTGGAGAAATGTCCTCTGGTCTGATGTAACAAAAATAGAACTGTTTGGCCATAACGGCCATCGTTATGTTTGGAGCAAAAAGGGGGAGTCTTGCAAGCCGAAGAACACCATCCCAACCGTGAAGCACGGGGGTGGCAGCGTCATGTTGCAGGGGTGCTTTGCTGCAGAAAGGGACTGGTGCACATTACAAAATAGATGGCATCATGAGGCTGGAAAATTACGTGTATATATTGAAGCAACATCTCAAGACATCAGTCAGGAAGTTAAAGCTTGGTCGTGAATGGGTCTTCCAAATGGACAATGACCCCAAGCATACTTCCAAAGTTGTGGCAAAATGGCTTAAGGACCACAAAGTCAAGGTATTGGAGTGGCCATGGCAAAGCCCTGACCTCAATCCCATAGAAAATTTGTGGGCAGAACTGAAAAAGCGTGTGCGAGCAAGGAGGCCTACAAACCTGATTCAGTTACTCCAGCTCTGTCAGGAGGAATGGGCCAAAATTCACCCAACTTATTGTGGGAAGCTTGTGGAAGGCTACCTGAAACGTTTGACCAAGTTAAACCATTTAAAGGCAATGCTACCAAATACTAATTGAGTGTATGCAAACTTCTGACCCACTGGGAATGAAAGAAACAAAAGCTGCAATAAACAATTATCTACTATTATTCTGACATTTCACATTCTTAAAATACAGTGGTGATCCTAACTGATCTAAGACAGGGAATTGTTACTTGGATTAAATGCCAGGAATTGTGAAAAACTCTGTTTAAATGTATTTGGCTAAGGTGTATGTAAACTTCAGACTTCAACTCTATATATCAACAAATTGGAGAGGGCACTAGAACAGTCTGCAGCACCTGGCCTGATCCTGGGGCTCTGTTCACAAACAGACCCGACAGAGCACAGGGACAGCAACACAATTAGACCCAACCAATTCATGAGAAAACAAAAATATAATTACTTGACACATTGGAAAGAATTCACAAAAAAATAGAGCAAACTAGAATGCTATTTGGCCCTAAACCGAGAGTACACCTTGGCAGAACACTTGACCACTGTGACTGACCCAAATTTAAGGAAAGCTTTGACTATGTACAGACTCAGTGAGCATAGCCTTGCTATTGAGAAAGGCCGCCGTAGGCAGACATGGCTCTCAAGAGAAGACCAGCTATGTGCACAGTGCTCACAAAATGAGGTGGAAACTGAGCTGCACTTCCTAACCTCCTGCCAAATGTATGACCATATTAGAGACACATATTTCCATCAGCTTACACAGACACACAAAGAATTTGAAAACAAAATCAATTTTGATAAACTCACATATATATTGGCTGAAATATCAGTGTGCCATCACAGCAGCAAGATGTGTGACCTGTTACCACAAAAATAGGGCAACCAGTGAAGAACAAATACCATTTGTAAATACAAACTGTTTGTTTATTTATTTTCCCTTTTGTACTTTAACTATTTGCACATCATTACAACATTGTATATAGACAAATATACTTGCTTTGGCAATGTAAACATATGTTTCCAATGCCAAAACATCCCCTTGTGAAGAGAGCGAGCGGAGAGAGCGAGCGGAGAGAGAGCAGAGAGAATTTAAGTGGATGGCCATAACTCCAATATTTCTATCCAATCACAACCAGTAGGTGGGTGTGTTGCGTTAAAGCTCTGTTTTTACTTTCACTAACGTGACACACAGTACGTTGGTAAAAGGACCAGGCATGAATCATTTGATTTGTGTCAGGAATCAAAACAAGAACAGGCCCTGAACGTCCAGAACAGACTGATGCTTTTCAACAGCTCCCAACACATTCAGCCCTGACCAACGGCTCCAAACACATTCAGCCCTGACCAACGGCTCCAACACATTCAGCCCTGACCAACTGCTCCAACACATTCAGCCCTGACCAACGGCTCCAACACACATTCAGCCCTGACCAACGGCTCCAAACACATTCAGCCCTGACCAACGGCTCCAACACATTCAGCCCTGACCAACGGCTCCAACACATTCAGCCCTGAACAACTGCTCCAACACATTCAGCCCTGACCAACTGCTCCAACACACTCAGCCCTGACCAACGGCTCCAAACACATTCCGCCCTGAACAACGGCTCCAACACACATTCAGCCCTGACCAACGGCTCCAACACACATTCAGCCCTGACCAACGGCTCCAACACACATTCAGCCCTGACCAACGGCTCCAACACACATTCAGCCCTGACCAATGGCTCCAACACACATTCAGCCCTGACCAACGGCTCCAACACATTCAGCCCTGACCAACTGCTCCAACACACATTCAGCCCTGACCAACGGCTCCAACACATTCAGCCCTGACCAACTGCTCCAACACACATTCAGCCCTGACCAACGGCTCCAACACACATTCAGCCCTGACCAACTGCTCCAACACACATTCAGCCCTGACCAACTGCTCCAACACACATTCAGCCCTGACCAACGCCCTGACCAACGGCTCCAACACACATTCAGCCCTGACCAACGGCTCCAACACACATTCAGCCCTGACCAACGGCTCCAACACACATTCAGCCCTGACCAACGGCTCCAACACACATTCAGCCCTGACCAACGGCTCCAACACACATTCAGCCCTGACCAACGGCTCCAAATACATTCAGCCCTGACCAACGGCTCCAACACATTCAGCCCTGACCAACGGCTCCAACACACATTCAGCCCTGACCAACGGCTCCAACACACATTCAGCCCTGACCAACGGCTCCAACACACATTCAGCCCTGACCAACGGCTCCAACACACATTCAGCCCTGACCAACGGCTCCAACACACATTCAGCCCTGACCAACGGCTCCAACACACATTCAGCCCTGACCAACGGCTCCAACACATTCAGCCCTGACCAACGGCTCCAACACACATTCAGCCCTGACCAACGGCTCCAACACACATTCAGCCCTGACCAACTGCTCCAACACATTCAGCCCTGACCAACTGCTCCAACACACATTCAGCCCTGACCAACGGCTCCAAACACACTCAGCCCTGACCAACGGCTCCAACACATTCAGCCCTGACCAACGGCTCCAAACACATTCAGCCCTGACCAACGGCTCCAAACACACATTCAGCCCTGACCAACGGCTCCAACACATTCAGCCCTGACCAACGGCTCCAAACACATTCAGCCCTGACCAACGGCTCAAACACATTCAGCCCTGACCAACGGCTCCAACACATTCAGCCCTGACCAACTGCTCCAACACACATTCAGCCCTGACCAACGGCTCCAAACACACATTCAGCCCTGACCAACGGCTCCAACACATTCAGCCCTGACCAACGGCTCCAACACACATTCAGCCCTGACCAACGGCTCCAAACACACATTCAGCCCTGACCAACGGCTCCAACACATTCAGCCCTGACCAACGGCTCCAACACATTCAGCCCTGACCAACGGCTCCAACACATTCAGCCCTGACCAACTGCTCCAACACACATTCAGCCCTGACCAACGGCTCCAAACACACATTCAGCCCTGACCAACGGCTCCAAACACACATTCAGCCCTGACCAACGGCTCCAACACATTCAGCACTGACCAACGGCTCCAACACATTCAGCCCTGACCAACGGCTCCAACACACATTCAGCCCTGACCAACGGCTCCAACACACATTCAGCCCTGACCAACGGCTCCAACACACATTCAGCCCTGACCAACGGCTCCAAACACATTCAGCCCTGACCAACGGCTCCAACACATTCAGCCCTGACCAACGGCTCCAAACACATTCAGCCCTGACCAACGGCTCCAAACACATTCAGCCCTGACCAACGGCTCCAACACATTCAGCCCTGACCAACGGCTCCAACACACATTCAGCCCTGACCAACGGCTCCAACACACATTCAGCCCTGACCAACGGCTCCAACACACATTCAGCCCTGACCAACGGCTCCAACACACATTCAGCCCTGACCAATGGCTCCAACACACATTCAGCCCTGACCAACGGCTCCAACACATTCAGCCCTGACCAACTGCTCCAACACACATTCAGCCCTGACCAACGGCTCCAACACACATTCAGCCCTGACCAACTGCTCCAACACACATTCAGCCCTGACCAACTGCTCCAACACACATTCAGCCCTGACCAACGGCTCCAACACACATTCAGCCCTGACCAACGGCTCCAACACACATTCAGCCCTGACCAACGGCTCCAACACACATTCAGCCCTGACCAACGGCTCCAACACACATTCAGCCCTGACCAACGGCTCCAACACACATTCAGCCCTGACCAACGGCTCCAAATACATTCAGCCCTGACCAACGGCTCCAACACATTCAGCCCTGACCAACGGCTCCAACACACATTCAGCCCTGACCAACGGCTCCAACACACATTCAGCCCTGACCAACGGCTCCAACACACATTCAGCCCTGACCAACGGCTCCAACACACATTCAGCCCTGACCAACGGCTCCAACACATTCAGCCCTGACCAACGGCTCCAACACACATTCAGCCCTGACCAACGGCTCCAACACACATTCAGCCCTGACCAACGGCTCCAACACACATTCAGCCCTGACCAACGGCTCCAACACACATTCAGCCCTGACCAACGGCTCCAACACACATTCAGCCCTGACCAACGGCTCCAAACACATTCAGCCCTGACCAACGGCTCCAAACACATTCAGCCCTGACCAACGGCTCCAACACACATTCAGCCCTGACCAACGGCTCCAACACACATTCAGCCCTGACCAACGGCTCCAACACACATTCAGCCCTGACCAATGGCTCCAACACACATTCAGCCCTGACCAACGGCTCCAACACATTCAGCCCTGACCAACTGCTCCAACACACATTCAGCCCTGACCAACTGCTCCAACACACATTCAGCCCTGACCAACTGCTCCAACACACATTCAGCCCTGACCAACGGCTCCAACACACATTCAGCCCTGACCAACGGCTCCAACACACATTCAGCCCTGACCAACGGCTCCAACACACATTCAGCCCTGACCAACGGCTCCAACACACATTCAGCCCTGACCAACGGCTCCAACACACATTCAGCCCTGACCAACGGCTCCAAATACATTCAGCCCTGACCAACGGCTCCAACACATTCAGCCCTGACCAACGGCTCCAACACACATTCAGCCCTGACCAACGGCTCCAACACACATTCAGCCCTGACCAACGGCTCCAACACACATTCAGCCCTGACCAACGGCTCCAACACACATTCAGCCCTGACCAACGGCTCCAACACATTCAGCCCTGACCAACGGCTCCAACACACATTCAGCCCTGACCAACGGCTCCAACACACATTCAGCCCTGACCAACGGCTCCAACACACATTCAGCCCTGACCAACGGCTCCAACACACATTCAGCCCTGACCAACGGCTCCAACACACATTCAGCCCTGACCAACGGCTCCAACACACATTCAGCCCTGACCAACGGCTCCAACACACATTCAGCCCTGACCAACGGCTCCAACACACATTCAGCCCTGACCAACGGCTCCAACACACATTCAGCCCTGACCAACTGCTCCAACACATTCAGCCCTGACCAACGGCTCCAACACACATTCAGCCCTGACCAACGGCTCCAAACACACTCAGCCCTGACCAACGGCTCCAACACACATTCAGCCCTGACCAACGGCTCCAAACACACATTCAGCCCTGACCAACGGCTCCAACACATTCAGCCCTGACCAACGGCTCCAAACACATTCAGCCCTGACCAACGGCTCCAACACATTCAGCCCTGACCAACGGCTCCAACACATTCAGCCCTGACCAACTGCTCCAACACACATTCAGCCCTGACCAACGGCTCCAAACACATTCAGCCCTGACCAACGGCTCCAACACATTCAGCCCTGACCAACGGCTCCAACACACATTCAGCCCTGACCAACGGCTCCAAACACACATTCAGCCCTGACCAACGGCTCCATTCAGCCCTGACCAACGGCTCCAAACACATTCAGCCCTGACCAACGGCTCCAACACATTCAGCCCTGACCAACGGCTCAAACACATTCAGCCCTGACCAACGGCTCCAAACACATTCAGCCCTGACCAACGGCTCCAAACACACATTCAGCCCTGACCAACGGCTCCAACACATTCAGCCCTGACCAACGGCTCCAACACATTCAGCCCTGACCAACGGCTCCAAACACATTCAGCCCTGACCAACGGCTCCAACACACATTCAGCCCTGACCAACGGCTCCAACACACATTCAGCCCTGACCAACGGCTCCAACACACATTCAGCCCTGACCAACGGCTCCAACATACATTCAGCCCTGACCAACGGCTCCAACACACATTCAGCCCTGACCAACGGCTCCAAACACACTCAGCCCTGACCAACGGCTCCAACACACATTCAGCCCTGACCAACGGCTCCAAACACATTCAGCCCTGACCAACGGCTCCAACATACATTCAGCCCTGACCAACGGCTCCAACACACATTCAGCCCTGACCAACGGCTCCAACACACATTCAGCCCTGACCAACGGCTCCAAACACATTCAGCCCTGACCAACGGCTCCAAACACATTCAGCCCTGACCAACGGCTCGGAATGTTTCTTCTCCGTGTTTTGTTGAGTTGTTCTGAGAGCTCAAGTAAAAAGGTTTACAAGAGGGCATTCTCCCTGACCTTGTCGTGCAAGAAGCACTTAAAACAAATCTTGTTCTATTCCCTGGATCCATCAAATCATATTTTAGAAAGATCACCCTATCTGCCGTGGAGCAACTCTACCGGTAATTTACTAACGTTACCGGATTCCTCAGTAATCTTGGCAATTAACAGAAAATCTATCTTAACTAATTTTCACTCAAACTTTTAAAAAAATTATTCCTATATATTTAGGATTTTTTAAATATCTGAGTCCATGTTGTTTTTATTACATATTGAGTTTCTAGTATATAGACCATTGTGTTTAAGTGGAAGAAGTCTATTTAATGAAAAAAGCATTTAATGAACAATGGCATTATTTTCAATTACCTCTACAACTCTTATGGGTCTTCACTTTTTTTCACAACTGCCACCAGTTTGGCGCCAAAACTACATATTGACATAGTAAAATGATGTGTAACTACACACTGACATAGTAAAAGGATGTGTCACTACACACTGACACAGTAAAAGGATGTGTCACTACACACTGACACAGTAAAAGGATGTGTCACGACACACTGACACAGTAAAAGGATGTGTCACGACACACTGACACAGTAAAAGGATGTGTCACTACACACTTAACACAGTAAAAGGATGTGTCACTACACACTTAACACAGTAAAAGGATGTGTCACTACACACTGACACAGTAAAAGGATGTGTCACTACACACTGACACAGTAAAAGGATGTGTAACTACACACTTAACACAGTAAAAGGATGTGTCACTACACACTGACACAGTAAAAGGATGTGTAACTACACACTTAACACAGTAAAATGATTTAGGCAGCAGGCTGTTATGGTCTTTATTCAGGCAGCAGGCTGTTATGGTCTTTATACAGGCAGCAGGCTGTTATGGTCTTTATACAGGCAGCAGGCTGTTATGGTCTTTATTCAGGCAGCAGGCTGTTATGGTCTTTATTCAGGCAGCAGGCTGTTATGGTCTTTATTCAGGCAGCAGGCTGTTATGGTCTTCATTCAGGTATCAGTGTGTGTGTGTACACATGCCTTATTGTGTTGTTGATTGTGCGTGTATGTATGTGTGTGTGTGCGGTCTCTCTAATATCTACCGTGTGTCAGGGAGAGACAGGGCGTCAGGTCTGTACTTGAAGCAGCCCCCTCAGTGGTAAGTTATTAACAGAAACGTTGTCATTCCTGACAGACTGTCAGAGCAGATTTTAATCCTACCTCCAAGCCGGTCGTTTTACGCAAAAGGACTGAGGAAGCGAATAGCACTCGTCCATTCCTTCATAGCATTATAGCTGGCTTGCATATGCGTGTCGCAGAGGGCTACATTACCAACTAGCAAACAAGACAAAAAAACATTCTATGAAAAGGCCAGATTTATTTTGAATGTTGTGTAATTCATATTTAGCCATCGTTTAAACGAAGGAAGTGTCATTAGGAGGCAAGACATGGCCAAGCACGCAATATAAGGCAATAGGAGATGATAAATAATAAATAAGTGAATGGTCTTGTCTTGAGGCCCAACAGAGTGGAACCAGCTCTTTGAAGAAACCCCCTGTAGAGTCACATTACATCCCAGTACACTTCACTAGTCAGCAGATAAATGTAGACTTCCTTTTGTCTCTGCATGCATAGAGACTGGCTTCTGGGACTAGTCTGATGGTTGTAATAACTGTGTAATAACCATGTCTAGTCCACTGGGGGTAATAACCATGTCTAGTCCACTGGGGGTAATAACCGTGGCTAGTCCGCTGGGGGTAATAACCGTGTCTAGTCTGCTGGGGGTAATAACTGTGTAATAACCATGTCTAGTCCACTGGGGGTAATAACCATGTCTAGTCCACTGGGGGTAATAACCGTGGCTAGTCCGCTGGGGGTAATAACCGTGGCTAGTCCGCTGGGGGTAATAACCGTGGCTAGTCCGCTGGGGGTAATAACCGTGGCTAGTCCACTGGGGGTAATAACCGTGGCTAGTCCGCTGGGTGTAATGACCGTGTCTTGTCCGCTTGGGGTAATAACCGTGGCTTGTCCGCTGGGGGTAATAACCGTGGCTAGTCCGCTGGGGGTAATAACCGTGGCTAGTCCGCTGGGGGTAATAACTGTGGCTAGTCCGCTGGGGGTAATAACTGTGGCTAGTCCGCTGGGGGTAATAACCGTGGCTAGTCCGCTGGGGGTAATAACTATGTAATAACCATGGCTAGTCCGCTGGGGGTAATAAATATGACATAACCTCTTCTTATGGCTTAGATCCCGCTAACGGGGTCGATATGACAACAGCCAGTGAAAGTGCAGGGCGCCAAATTCAAAACAATAGAAATCACATGATTAAAATTCCTCAAACATAGAAGTATTTTACACCATTTGAAAGATAAACGTGTTGTTAATCCCACGACAGTGTCCGATTTCAAAAAGGCTTTACGACGAAAGCACACCAAACGATTATGTTAGGTCAGTACCTAGTCACAGAAAAACAGCCATTTTTCCAGCCAAAGAGCGGAGTCACAAAAAGCAGAAATAGAGAGAGAATTAATCACTAACCTTTGATGATCTTCATCAGATGACACTCATAGGACTTCATGTTACACAATACATGTATGTTTTGTTCGATAAAGTTCATATTTATATACAGTGCTTTGCAAAAGTATTCGGCCCCCTTGAACTTTGCGACCTTTTGCCACATTTCAGGCTTCAAACATAAAGATATAAAACTGTATTTTTTTGTGAAGAATCAACAACAAGTGGGACACAATCATGAAGTGGAACGACATTTATTGGATATTTCAAACTTTTTTAACAAATCAAAAACTGAAAAATTGGGCGTGCAAAATTATTCAGCCCCCTTAAGTTAATACTTTGTAGCGCCACCTTTTGCTGAGATTACAGCTGTAAGTTGCTTGGGGTATGTCTCTATCAGTTTTGCACATCGAGAGACTGACATTTTTTCCCATTCCTCCTTGCAAAACAGCTCGAGCTCAGTGAGGTTGGATGGAGAGCATTTGTGAACAGCAGTTTTCAGTTCTTTCCACAGATTCTCGATTGGATTCAGGTCTGGACTTTGACTTGGCCATTCTAACACCTGGATATGTTTATTTTTGAACCATTCCATTGTAGATTTTGCTTTATGTTTTGGATCATTGTCTTGTTGGAAGACAAATCTCTGTCCCAGTCTCAGGTCTTTTGCAGACTCCATCAGGTTTTCTTCCAGAATGCTCCTGTATTTGGCTCCATCCATCTTCCCATCAATTTTAACCATCTTCCCCGTCCCTGCTGATGAAAAGGAGGCCCAAACCATGATGCTGCCACCACCATGTTTGACAGTGGGGATGGTGTGGTCAGGGTGATGAGCTGTGTTGCTTTTACGCCAAACATAACGTTTTGCACTGTTGCCAAGAAGTTCAATTTTGGTTTCATCTGACCAGAGCACCTTCTTCCACATGTTTGGTGTGTCTCCCAGGTGGCTTGTGGCGAACTTTAAACGACACTTTTTATGGATATCTTTAAGAAATTCTTCTTGCCACTCTTCCATAAAGGCCAGATTTGTGCAATATACGACTGATTGTTGTCCTATGGACAGAGTCTCCCACCTCAGCTGTAGATCTCTGCAGTTCATCCAGAGTGATCATGGGCCTCTTGGCTGCATCTCTGATCAGTCTTCTCCTTGTATGAGCTGAAAGTTTAGAGGGACAGCCAGGCCTTGGTAGATTTGCAGTGGTCTGATACTCCTTCCATTTCAATATTATCGCTTGCACAGTGCTCCTTGAGATGTTTAAAGCTTGGGAAATCTTTTTGTATCCAAATCCGGCTTTAAACTTCTTCACAACAGTATCTCGGACCTGCCTGGTGTGTTCCTTGTTCTTCATGATGCTCTCTGCACTTTTAACGGACCTCTGAGACCATCACAGTGCAGGTGCATTTATACGGAGACTTGATTACACACAGGTGGATTGTATTTATCATCATTAGTCATTTAGGTCAACATTGGATCATTCAGAGATCCTCACTGAACTTCTGGAGAGAGTTTGCTGCACTGAAAGTAAAGGGGCTGAATAATTTTGCACGCCCAATTTTTCAGTTTTTGATTTGTTAAAAAAGTTTGAAATATCCAATAAATGTCGTTCCACTTCATGATTGTGTCCCACTTGTTGTTGATTCTTCACAAAAAAATACAGTTTTATATCTTTATGTTTGAAGCCTGAAATGTGGCAAAAGGTCGCAAAGTTCAAGGGGGCCGAATACTTTCGCAAGGCACTGTACAAAAATGAGTTTACAGGTGCGTTATGTTCAGTAGTTCCAAAACATCCAGTAATTTTTTAGAGAGCCACATCAATTTACAGAAATACTCATCATAAATGTTGATGAAAATACAAGTGTTATGCATGGAACTTTAGATAAACTTCTCCTTAATGCAACCGCTGTGTCAGATTTCAAAGAAGCTTTACGGAAAAAGCACACCATGCAATAATGAGTACTGCGCTCAGACAACAAAACAAGCCATACAGATATCCGCCATGTTGTGGAGTCAACAGAAGTCAGGAATAGCATTATAAATATTCACTTACCTTTGATGATCTTCATCAGAATGCACTCCCAGGAATCTCAGTTCCACAATAAATGTTTGATTTGTTCGATAACGTCCATAATTTATTTCCAAATACCTCCTTTTTGTTTGTGCGTTTAGTACACAATCCAAACTCACGATGTGTGGGCAAGTCTAGGAGAAAGTTTAGACGAAAAGTCATATTACAGTTCGTAGAAACATGTCAAACGAAGTATAGAATCAATCTTTAGGATGTTTTTATCATAAATCTTCAATAACGTTCCAACCGGAGAATTCCTTTGTCTGTAGAAATGCAATGGGAACGCAAGCTACCTCTCACGTGAGCGCGCGTGATCAGCTCATGCCACTCTCGCAGACCTCTGACTCATTCAGCTCCCATTCCCCCCTCCTTCACAGTAGAAGCATCAAACAAGCTTCTAAAGACTTTTGACATCTAGTGGAAGCCTTAGGAAGTGCAATATGACCCCATAGACACTGTATATTCGATAGGCAATGACTTGAAAAACTACAAACATCAAATTTCCCACTTCCTGGTTGGACTTTTTCTCAGGTTTTTGCCTGCCATATGAGTTCTGTTATGCTCACAGACATCATTCAAATAGTTTTAGAAACTTCAGAGTGTTTTTCTATCCAAATCTACTAATAATATGCATATGTTAGCAACTGGGCCTGAGTAGCAGGCGGTTTACTCTGGGCACCTTATTCATCCAAGCTACTCAATACTGCCCCCAGCCATAACAAGTTACAGACTGACTATACAACACAACCTCGTTAACAGACTGACTATACAACAGGACCTCTTTAACAGACTGACTATACAACAGGACCTCTTTTAACAGACTGACTATACAACAGGACCTCTTTTAACAGACTGACTATACAACAGGACCTCTTTAACAGACTGACTATACAACAGGACCTCTTTAACAGACTGACTATACAACAGGACCTCTTTAACAGACTGACTATACAACAGGACCTCTTTAACAGACTGACTATACAACAGGACCTCTTTAACAGACTGACTATACAACAGGACCACTTTAACAGACTGACTATACAACAGGACCTCTTTAACAGACTGACTATACCACAGGACCTCTTTAACAGACTGACTATACAACAGGACCTCTTTAACAGACTGACTATACAACAGGACCTCTTTAAATTAACAGACTGACTATACAACAGGACCTCTTTAACAGACTGACTATACAACAGGACCTCTTTAACAGACTGACTATACAACAGGACCACTTTAACAGACTGACTATACAACAGGACCTCCTTAACAGACTGACTATACCACAGGACCTCTTTAACAGACTGACTATACAACAGGACCTCTTTAACAGACTGACTATACCACAGGACCTCTTTAAATTAACAGACTGACTATACAACTGAGGCTACACAACACAAACTCTGTTTGCAGAATATGACCATCTTTGGTAGGAAGCTGATTGGTCCAGTATGTGTGTTCCAGAGATGTTGTATTGTGGTCAAGATAACTAACCAGCAAACCCACCCAGCCATTCTCACTATCACACACTACATTCTGGACCAGTTATTCAGTGCAGAGCAACTAGACAAAGGCCCCAGTCTCTGTTTCTCTGTGCCCTGTCAGATTGGGCTGTGCAGCAGGGTCACGTCCGGGTCACTCCAGGGTCACTCCTGTGTTACTCCAGGGTCACTCCTGTGTTACTCCAGGGTCACTCCTGTGTTACTTCTGTGTCACTCCAAGTCTCCCCTTTACATAGCACTACTTTGGACCAGGACACATAACTCTGGTCAAACGTATTTCACTATGTAGAGAATAGAGTGCTATTAGGGAACTCCAGACTGGAGGACAGGGGAAGGCTGCGGCTCGACCTACTGTGGGAGGGAGATAACTATTTCAGTCGCTCTCCAGGCTCCTTGTTCCCAGCAGATATCACCATCCACACTGTCCTGTTGGGAGAGATAACGGTCGGTAGGGGTTGCCACCAACAGACCAGACCTGCATTGCCTCAACGCACCTTATTGTTCAGTCGTCCCATTATTCTGACCAGTTGCCATTCGACTCTAGCCTTGTCCCCAAAGTGTTTGTGCTGTGTAGTCTTATGGTTGTTCACATGTTCAACTAATTCAACTGTCTCTTCTGGTTCAACGGCTGCAGGATCAGAATATCCACAAGACAAGGCTAGGTTACTGTTAGGCTGCAGGATCAGAATATCCTCAAGACAAGGCTAGGTTACTGTTAGGCTGCAGGATCAGAATATCCTCAAGACAAGGCTAGGTTACTGTTAGGCTGCAGGATCAGAATATCCTCAAGACAAGACAAGGCTAGGTTACTGTTAGGCTGCAGGATCAGAATATCCTCAAGACAAGACAAGGCTAGGTTACTGTTAGGCTGCAGGATCAGAATATCCTCAAGACAAGACAAGGCTAGGTTACTGTTAGGCTGCAGGATCAGAATATCCTCAAGACAAGACAAGACAAGGCTAGGTTACTGTTAGGCTGCAGGATCAGAATATCCTCAAGACAAGACAAGACAAGGCTAGGTTACTGTTAGGCTGCAGGATCAGAATATCCTCAAGACAAGACAAGGCTAGGTTACTGTTAGGCTGCAGGATCAGAATATCCTCAAGACAAGGCAAGGCTAGGTTACTGTTAGGCTGCAGGATCAGAATATCCTCAAGACAAGACAAGGCTAGGTTACTGTTAGGCTGCAGGATCAGAATATCCTCAAGACAAGGCTAGGTTACTGTTAGGCTGCAGGATCAGAATATCCTCAAGACAAGACAAGGCTAGGTTACTGTTAGGCTGCAGGATCAGAATATCCTCAAGACAAGGCTAGGTTACTGTTAGGCTGCATGATGTTGTGGGACTTCTCACCAGTGTGCAGAAGTTAAAGCGGAAGTTCACCCAAAAACACTTCTGGGCCCTTTATAACACTTGCCTCGACGTTTGGCAATACCCCCAGAGAGTTTTTAGGTCCTTTGATTGAGAATTTAGATTTCTGTATTTTATATTTTAAAAAAGCTAAATTTATGAAATTACTTCAAATGCATTCAAAACTATGTGTATTTAGTATTAAATAAACAAAAATCTGTGCCTCTGCATTGAATTGCCAAGTATAAAAAACAAAGACGTACTCGTAGCAAAGGTGTTCCATACCGTCTGTACCGGGGCAGCAGGGTAGCCTAGTGGTTAGAGTGTAGAGGCGGCAGGGTAGCCTAGTGGTTAGAGTGTAGAGGCGGCAGGGTAGCCTAGTGGTTAGAGTGTATAGGCGGCAGGGTAGCCTAGTGGTTAGAGTGTAGAGGTGGCAGGGTAGCCTAGTGGTTAGTGTAGAGGCGGCAGGGTAGCCTAGTGGTTAGAGCGTTGGACTTGTAATGGGAAGGTTGCAAGTTCAAACCCCCGAGCTGACAAGGTACAAATCTGTCACTCTTCCCCTGAACAGGCAGTTAACCCACTGTTCCTAGGCAGTCATTGAAAATAAAAAATAAATTCTTAACTGACTTGCCTAGTTAAATAAAGGTAAAATAATTAAAAATTAAAAATCCAGGCACTTCCTTGATTAAGGTCACTTCCTGATGAAAAGTTGCTTTCGGGTCACAGTTATACTTGCTTTAATCACAATCCACTGATTTAATTTCTTCACAAAGGTTAAGTTAGCAGCTCAACATACTCAACAAAACAAATGGACACATATTTTGTCACAACTACCTCCAACTACCATAAATGTTTTAATCAGGTACCGGGTTACCTACAGACGAGAGTGCTGTGACACACGGAGAACACCATCGTGTTTGTGAGATGCTCCTCTTTCCATTTCCGTACTGTTCCTACAGCAGTACTATGTAACAGGTCCTAAAGCAGTACTATGTAACAGGTCCTAAAGCAGTACTATGTAACAGGTCCTACAGCAGTACTATGTAACAGGTCCTACAGCAGTACTATGTAACAGGTCCTACAGCAGTACTATGTAACAGGTCCTACAGCAGTACTATGTACCAGGTCCTACAGCAGTACTATGTAACAGGTCCTACAGCAGTACTATGTAATAGGTCCTACAGCAGTACTATGTAACAGGTCCTACAGCAGTACTATGTAACAGGTCCTACAGCAGTACTATGTAACAGGTCCTAAAGCAGTACTATGTAACAGGTCCTACAGCAGTACTATGTAACAGGTCCTACAGCAGTACTATGTAACAGTTCCTACAGCAGTACTATGTAACAGTTCCTACAGCAGTACTATGTAACAGTTCCTAAAGCAGTACTATGTAACAGGTCCTACAGCAGTACTATGTAACAGGTCCTAAAGCAGTACTATGTAACAGGTCCTAAAGCAGTACTATGTAACAGGTCCTAAAGCAGTACTATGTAACAGGTCCTACAGCAGTACTATGTAACAGGTCCTACAGCAGTACTATGTAACAGTTCCTACAGCAGTACTATGTAACAGGTCCTAAAGCAGTACTATGTAACAGTTCCTACAGCAGTACTATGTAACAGGTCCTAAAGCAGTACTATGTAACAGTTCCTACAGCAGTACTATGTAACAGGTCCTACAGCAGTACTATGTAACAGGTCCTACAGCAGTACTATGTAACAGTTCCTACAGCAGTACTATGTAACAGGTCCTAAAGCAGTACTATGTAACAGGTCCTAAAGCAGTACTATGTAACAGGTCCTAAAGCAGTACTATGTAACAGTTCCTACAGCAGTACTATGTAACAGGTCCTACAGCAGTACTATGTAACAGGTCCTAAAGCAGTACTATGTAACAGGTCCTACAGCAGTACTATGTAACAGTTCCTACAGCAGTACTATGTAACAGTTCCTAAAGCAGTACTATGTAACAGGTCCTAAAGCAGTACTATGTAACAGGTCCTAAAGCAGTACTATGTAACAGGTCCTACAGCAGTACTATGTAACAGGTCCTACAGCAGTACTATGTACTATGTAATCATTTTTACAGCAGTACTATGTAACAGGTCCTACAGCAGTAATTACCCACTGTTTTTTTTGGTCATTTCTCTTGTCTAAAATTGTTAAGTTGGCAGGGGATGGAGTGTTAACTTGATTTAGCACCTCTAGTGTCTGCATCTTCTTAGGGAATGCAAAAGGTGACTGATGTTTTTCGATTTTCTAAGTTCATTTATTTGCACACTGCGTCTGCGTAACAGTGTGTATTCTGCTTACAATCCTCTGTACCTACTTATATAACTTCTGTAACATACATGGGTTTTAAAGGTGCTCGTTGTTAAGTGGAAGCAGGATGTCATGTACTGTAGACCGAAACCTTGGCTCCTATATATTTCTTCAGAATAGATCAGGTCAGCATTTTTGTTCTGCAAAAATATTCTCTGATAATCTTAGCTCTGTGTGTGGGTATTTTTGGAACTGTGTAATTCCCTTTCCTTTATTGAAACAATTGAACCATATATTTGGAACGGGGGAAAGTACGTCAACTGCTTGTGTTGTCAGCGGTGAGAAAGCAAACGCACTCTGAGATATGAAACCACAGCCCTCTGTGAATAGTATCAGCCTCGTGGGTCAGCTTATGTCCAATTTGACGTGAAAAATATATATTTTGGGCATTTTTAGCTAACCCTAATCCTTCTCCTAATCTTATCCTAATTCTCCTAACCTGCTACATTTGTTGTCCTAACCTAGTGCGTAAGTTCACCAAATCTGCTACGAAAAGTCAATTTTGACAAAAGCTGTATCCCTTCTAGACCAAACTGCTTTAGTGCCCCTCCCTCCAAAAAAACATGTATTGTTTTCTTGACAACTTCCCCTGCCAGGAATGGGCCGCAGCTTGAGTTCCTAAAAATAATAATAAAGTATAATTAGCTATATCAGCCTGTTCCCCGCCGCTGCAGACCGGCTGATAGGCTGCTGAAGGTGATTGTAAATACACAGACATCACCTCAGCTAGTACTGAGTACGCCCTGAGCAGTCCTATTTAGATTGGGCAACGGATAGATATATAGAGACATGGAGCAACTATTAGTGTCCGTCTAACAGGATCCACAGCTCTTAGGGAGTATCAACTATTAGTGTCTGTCTTACAGTATCCACAGCTCTTAGGGTATCAACTATTAGTGTCAGTCTTACGGTATCCACAGCTCTTAGGGTATCAACTATTAGTGTCAGTCTAACAGTATCCACAGCTCTTAGGGAGTATCAACTATTAGTGTCAGTCTAACAGTATCCACAGCTCTTAGGGGGTATCAACTATTAGTGTCAGTCTAACAGTATCCACAGCTCTTAGGGGGTATCAACTATTAGTGTCAGTCTAACAGGATCCACAGCTCTTAGGGGATATCAACTATTAGTGTCAGTCTAACAGTATCCACAGCTCTTAGGGTGTATCAACTATTAGTGTCAGTCTAACAGTATCCACAGCTCCTAGGGTATCAACTATTAGTGTCAGTCTAACAGTATCCACAGCTCTTAGGGAGTATCAACTATTAGTGTCTGTCTAACAGTATCCCCAGCTCTTAGGGAGTATCAACTATTAGTGTCTGTCTAACAGGATCCACAGCTCTTAGGGTATCAACTATTAGTGTCAGTCTAACAGTATCCACAGCTCTTAGGGAGTATCAACTATTAGTGTCTGTCTAACAGGATCCACAGCTCTTAGGGAGTATCAACTATTAGTGTCTGTCTAACAGTATCCACAGCTCTTAGGGAGTATCAACTATTAGTGTCTGTCTAACAGTATCCACAGCTCTTAGGGTGTATCAACTATTAGTGTCTGTCTAACAGGATCCACAGCTCTTAGGGAGTATCAACTATTAGTGTCCGTCTAACAGGATCCACAGCTCTTAGGGAGTATCAACTATTAGTGTCTGTCTTACAGTATCCACAGCTCTTAGGGTATCAACTATTAGTGTCAGTCTTACGGTATCCACAGCTCTTAGGGTATCAACTATTAGTGTCAGTCTTACGGTATCCACAGCTCTTAGGGTATCAACTATTAGTGCCAGTCTAACAATGTCCACAGTTCTTAGGGTGTCAACTATTAGTGTTTGTCATCGGCAGCACACAGATAATTGTCTTGTGAAGGGGATTGAGTAGGAGGCACCTTCATCCATGTTTGGTTGATCTTTATCATTCCTGAAAGGCACCTTCATCCATGTTTGGTTGATCTTTATCATTCTATTTCATCCATGTTTGTTGATCTTTATGTCCTGAACAGGCATCTTCATCCAGCTCTTTATCATTCCTGGGCATCTATCAACTTTAGTGTCTGTCTGAAAGGATCTTCATCACGCTTGGTTGATCTTTATCATTCTGAAAGTGCATCTTCATAACAGTATCCACAGCTCTTAGGGTATCAACTTTAGTGATCAGTCTTCCTGGTATCTTCATCAGCTCTTGGGTATCTTTATCATTCCTGAAAGTCTTCATCCACGTTTGGTTGATCTTTATCATTCCTGAAAGGCATCTTCATCCACGTTTGGTTGTCTTTATCATTCCTGAAAGGCACCTTCATCCATGTTTGGTTGATCTTTATCATTCCTGAAAGGCATCTTCATCCATGTTTGGTTGATCTTTATCATTCCTGAAAGGCATCTTCATCCACGTTTGGTTGATCTTTATCATTCCTGAAAGGCATCTTCATCCACGTTTGGTTGATCTTTATCATTCCTGAAAGGCATCTTCATCCACGTTTGGTTGATCTTTATCATTCCTGAAAGGCATCTTCATCCACGTTTGGTTGATCTTTATCATTCCTGAAAGGCATCTTCATCCATGTTTGGTTGATCTTTATCATTCCTGAAAGGCATCTTCATCCACGTTTGGTTGATCTTTATCATTCCTGAAAGGCAATTAATATAAGTGTTTTTAATCTCAATTTCCATCTACGGACATCAGCCAGCCTCAGCCTGTGCACAGCGTGATATCAATCCAGAGAATATCGGACTGATTTTTCTCTCCGGATTGCAGTAGAAATCTCTGGATTTCTACTGCAAGCTCTGAGCCTTTACTCTGGATCATCGCAGCTAGCTATCTGCTATCCGAGTGGCTACTCCTGGCTAACGTCTCTGTCCCGAAGCAAGCACCAGTTAGCCTGGAGCTAGGCCCATCTTCCGGCTAGCCGAAGAGATCCATCAGACAATTCCTGGGCTTCAATATCTCTTTTTCCAAGTGGCCCGTACCCTCTGCAGCCGATACGGAGCCCCGCCGATCCATCACGACTGGTCTGCCGACGTAACTGTCCGAGGATGTTTCAACAGGCTCTCCCGTTGCGACGTCACTCTGAGGCCCATCTGCCAGCCCCGGCCTGCTAGCTGTCTGAATTGCCGTGCCTCCAGCTCGCCTAGCTACTCACTGGACCCTATGATCACTTGGCTATGCATGCCTCTCCCTAATGTCAATGTGTCTTGTCCATTGCTGTTTTGGTTAGTGATGATTGTCTTATTTCACTGGAGAGCCTCCAGCCCTGCTCAATATCCCTTAGCTAGACCTTTTGTTTCACCTCCCACACATGCGGTGACCTCACCTGGTCTAAATGATGTCTCTAGAGACCAAACCTCTCTCATCATCACTCAACGCCTAGGTTTACCGCCACTGTACTCACATCCTACCATACATCTGTCTGTACATTATGCCTTGAATCTATTCTTCCTCACCCAGAAATCTGCTCCCTTTTCTCTGTTCCGAACACACTAGACGACCAGTTCTTTTAGCCTTTAGCCGTACCATTATCCTATTCCTCCTTTTTTCCTCTGGTGATGTAGAGGTTAACCCAGGCCCTGCAGCCCCCAACATCACTCCCATTCCCCTGGCGCTCTCATTTGTTGACTTCTGTAACCGTAAAAGCATTGGTTTCATGCAGGTTAACATTAGAAGCCTCCTCCCTAAGTTTTTATTCACTGCTTTAGCACACTCCACCAACCCTGATGTCTTTGCCGTGTGTGAATCCTGGCTTAGGAAGGCCACCAAAAATCCTGAAATTTCCATCCATAATAATATAATTTACCAACAAGATAGAACTGCAGAGTTCTGTCAAACTATCCAGGTCTTTGCCCAAACAATTCAAGCTTCTACTTTTAGAAATCCACCTTTCCAGAAACATGTCTCTCACCGTTGCCACTTGTTAAAGACCCCCCTCACCCCCCAGCTGTGCCCTGGACACCATACTGTATGTGAATATCTTCAGAGTTTGTACTGTTAGGTGACCTAAACTGGGACATGATTAACATCCCGGCTGCCCTACAATCTAAGCTAGATGCCCTCAATCTCACACAATTATCAAGGAACCTACTAGGTACAACCCCAAATCCGTAAACATGGGCACCCTCATAGATATCATCCTGACCAAACTGCCTTCTAAATACACCTCTGCTGTCTTCAACCAGGATCTCAGCGATCACTGCCTCATTGCCTGCATCCGTTATTGGTCCGCGGTCAAACAACCACCCCTCATCACTGTCAAACGCTCCCTAAAACACTTCTATTTTTTTTACACCCCCTTTTTCTCCCCAATTTTGTGGTATCCAATTGCTGGTAGTTACTGTCTTGTATCATTGCTGCAACTCCCGCACGGACTCGGGAGAGGCAAAGGTCGAGAGCCATCCGTCCTTCGAAACACAACCCAACCAAGCCGCACTGCTTCTTAACACAGCGCGCATCCAACCCAGAAGCCAGCCGCACCAATGTGTCGGAGGAAACACAGTACACCTAGCGACCTGGTCAGCTTGCACAGGAGTCGCCACAGGAGTCGCTAGCGTGCAAAGGCGAACCCAGAGTCTCTGGTGGCACAGCTAGCACTGCGATGCAGAGCCACCCGAGAAGCTCCTAAAACACTTCTGCGTGCAGTCCTTTCTAATCGACCTGGCCCGGTTATCCTGGAAGGACATTGAGCTCATCCCGTCAGTAGAGGATGCCTGGTTGTTCTTTAAAAGTGCTTTCCTCACCATCTTAAATGAGCATGCCCCATTCAAAAATGTTGAACTAAGAGCAGATACAGCCCTTGGTTCACTCCAGACTTGACTGCCCTCGACCAGCACAAAACACCCTGTGGCTTTCTGCATTAGCATCGAATAGCCCCACAATATGCAACTTTTCAGGGAAGTCAGGAACCAATATACTCAGTCAGTTAGGAAATCTAAGGCTAGCTTTTTCAAACAGACATTTGCTTCCTGTAGCACAAATTCCCAAAAGTTTTGGACACTGTAAAGTCCATGGAGAACAAGAGCATCTCCTCCCAGCTGCCCACTGCACTGAGGCTAGGAAACACTGTCACCATTGAAAAATGTACTATAATAGATCATTTAAATAAGCATTTTTCTACGGCTCCCCTTGCTTTCCACCTGGCTGCCCCTACCCCGGGCCAACACCTCAGCACCCCCTGCAGCAACATGCCCAACCCCCCACTTCTCCTTCACCCAAATCCAGATAGCTGATATTCTGAATGAGCTGCAAAATCTGGACCCCTAAAAATCAGCTGGACTAGACAATCTGGACCCTCTCTTTCTAAAATGATCCACCAAAATTGTTGCAACCCCTATTACTAGCCTATTCAACCACTCTTGTGTATCGTCTGAGATCCCCAAAGATTGTAAAGCTGCCGCGATCATCCCCCTCTTCAAAGGGGGAGACACTCTAGACCCAAACTGTTATAGACCTACAGTGCTTTGCAAAAGTATTCGGCCCCCTTGAACTTTGCGACCTTTTGCCACATTTCAGGCTTCAAACATAAAGATATAAAACTGTATTTTTTTTGTGAAGAATCAACAACAAGTGGGACACAATCATGAAGTGGAACGACATTTATTGGATATTTCAAACTTTTTTAACAAATCAAAAACTGAAAAATTGGGCGTGCAAAATTATTCAGCCCCCTTAAGTTAATACTTTGTAGCGCCACCTTTTGCTGCGATTACAGCTGTAAGTCGCTTGGGGTATGTCTATCAGTTTTGCAAATCGAGAGACTGAAATTTTTTCCCATTCCTCCTTGCAAAACAGCTCGAGCTCAGTGATGTTGGATGGAGAGCATTTGTGAACAGCAGTTTTCAGTTCTTTCCACAGATTCTCGATTGGATTCAGGTCTGGACTTTGACTTGGCCATTCTAACACCTGGATATGTTTATTTTTCAACCATTCCATTGTAGATTTTGCTTTATGTTTTGGATCATTGTCTTGTTGGAAGACAAATCTCCGTCCCAGTCTCAGGTCTTTTGCAGACTCCATCAGGTTTTCTTCCAGAATGGTCCTGTATTTGGCTCCATCCATCTTCCCATCAATTTTAACCATCTTCCCTGTCCCTGCTGAAGAAAAGCAGGCCCAAACCATGATGCTGCCACCACCATGTTTGACAGTGGGGATAGGGTGTTCAGGGTGATGAGCTGTGTTGCTTTTACGCCAAACATAACGTTTTGCATTGTTGCCAAAAAGTTCAATTTTGGTTTCATCTGACCAGAGCACCTTCTTCCACATGTTTGGTGTGTCTCTCAGGTTGCTTGTGGCAAACTTTAAACGACACTTTTTATGGATATCTTTAAGAAATTCTTCTTGCCACTCTTCCATAAAGGCCAGATTTGTGCAATATACGACTGATTGTTGTCCTATGGACAGAGTCTCCCACCTCAGCTGTAGATCTCTGCAGTTCATCCAGAGTGATCATGGGCCTCTTGGCTGCATCTCTGATCAGTCTTCTCCTTGTATGAGCTGAAAGTTTAGAGGGACGGCCAGGTCTTGGTAGATTTGCAGTGGTCTGATACTCCTTCCATTTCAATATTATCGCTTGCACAGTGCTCCTTGGGATGTTTAAAGCTTGGGAAATCTTTTTGTATCCAAATCCGTCTTTAAACTTCTTCACAACAGTATCTCGGACCTGCCTGGTGTGTTCCTTGTTCTTCATGATGCTCTCTGCGCTTTTAACGGACCTCTGAGACTATCACAGTGCAGGTGCATTTATACGGAGACTTGATTACACACAGGTGGATTGTATTTATCATCATTAGTCATTTAGGTCAACATTGGATCATTCAGAGATCCTCACTGAACTTCTGGAGAGAGTTTGCTGCACTGAAAGTAAAGGGGCTGAATAATTTTGCACGCCCAATTTTTCAGTTTTTGATTTGTTAAAAAAGTTTGAAATATCCAATAAATGTCGTTCCACTTCATGATTGTGTCCCACTTGTTGTTGATTCTTCACAAAAAAAAATACAGTTTTATATCTTTATGTTTGAAGCCTGAAATGTGGCAAAAGGTCGCAAAGTTCAAGGGGGCCGAATACTTTCGCAAGGCACTGTATATCCATCCTGCCCTGCCTTTCTAAAATCTTCGAAAGCTAAGTTAACAAACAGGTCACCGACCATTTCGAATCCCACCGTACCTTCTCCACTATGCAATCTGGTTTCCGAGCTGGTTTTGGGTGCACCTCAGCCACGCTCAAGGTCCTAAATGATATCATAACCGCCATTGATTAAAGACAGTACTGTGCAGCTGTCTTCATCGACCTGGCCGAGGCTTTCAACTTGTCAATCACCACATTCTTATCGGCAGACTCAGCAGCCTTGGCTTCCTCGTCTGGTTCACCAACTACTTGTCAGATAGAGTTCAGTGTGTCAAATCGGAGGGCCTGTTGTCTGGACCTCTGGCAGTCTCTATGGGGGTGCCATAGGGTTCAATTCTTGGCCTGACTCTTTTCTCTCTATATATCAATGATGTCGCTCTTGCAGCTGGTGACTCTCTGATCCACCTCTATGCTGATGACACATTCTGTATACATCTGGCCCTTCATCTGGCCCTGCTATCTAACCTCCAAACAAGCTTCAATGCCATACAACACTCCTTCCGTGGCCTCCAACTGCTCTTAAACGCTAGTAAAACCAAATGCATGCTTTTCAACCGATCGCTGCCTGCACCCGCATGCCCGACTAGCATCACCACCCTGGATGGTTCCGACCTTGAATATGTGGACATCTATAAGTACCTAGGTGTCTGGCTAGACTGCAAACTCTCCTTCCAGACTCATATCAAACATCTCCAATCAAAAATCAAATCAAGAGTCGGCTTTCTATTCCGCAACAAAGCCTCCTTCACTCACGCCGCCAAGCTTACCCTAGTAAAACTGACTATCCTACCAATCCTCGACTTCGGCGATGTCATCTACAAAATGGCTTCCAACACTCTACTCAGCAAACTGGATGCAGTATATCACAGTGCCATCCGTTTTGTCACTAAAGCACCTTATACCACCCACCACTGCGACTTGTATGCTCTAGTCGGCTGGCCCTCGCTACATATTCGTCGCCAGACCCACTGGCTCCAGGTCATCTACAAGTCCATGCTAGGTAAAGCTCCGCCTTATCTCAGTTCACTGGTCACGATGGCAACACCCATCCGTAGCACGCGCTCCAGCAGGTGTATCTCACTGATCATCCCTTAAAGCCAACACCTCATTTGGCCGCCTTTCGTTCCAGTACTCTGCTGCCTGTGACTGGAACGAATTGCAAAATCGCTGAAGTTGGAGACTTTTATCTCCCTCACCAACTTCAAACATCAGCTATCTGAGCAGCTAACCGATCGCTGCAGCTGTACATAGTCTATTGGTAAATAGCCCACCCATTTTCACCTACCTCATCCCCATACTGTTTTTATTTACTTGCTTTTCTGCTCTTTTGCACACCAATATCTCTACCTGTACATGACCATCTGATCATTTATCACTCCAGTGTTAATCTGCAAAATTGTAACTATTCGTCTACCTCCTCATGCCTTTTGCACACATTGTATATAGACTCCCCCCTTTGTTGTGTTATTGATTGTTAATTGTTTATTCCATGTGTAACTCTGTGTTGTCTGCTCACACTGCTATGCTTTATCTTGGCCAGGTCGCAGTTGTAAATGAGAACTTGTTCTCAACTAGCCTACCTGGTTAAATAAAGGTGAAATAAATTTTAAAAAATGTAAAAAATGGACACTGTGCTAACAAACCTACCAATGAGCTTCAGCGCCATACAACTCTCCTTCCATGGACTCTAACTGCTTTTAATTGCTAGTAAAACTAAGTTTATGCTCTTCAACCAATTGCTGCCGGCACCCTCCTGCCCGACTAGCATCGCTACTCTGGACGGTTCTGACTTAGAAAATACAAATACCTACAGTAGGTGTCTGGTTAGACTGTAAACACTCCTTCCAGACTCACATTAAGCATCTCCAATCCAAAATTAAATCTAGAATTGGCTTCCTATTTTGTCACCCAAGCCACATATAGTACGACCTGTATGCTCTCATTGGCTGGCCCTCACTACATATTTGTCGCCAAACCCACTGGTTCCAGGTCATCTATATGTCTATGCTAGGTAAAGCCCGCCTTATCTCAGCTCACTGGTCACCACAGCAACACCCACCCGTAGCACACACTCCAGCAGGTATATCTCACTGGTTATCCCCAAAGCCAACACTTCCTTTGGCCGCCTTTCCTTCCACTTCTCTGCTGCCAATGACTGGAACAAAAATTGCAAAAATCTCTGAAGCTGGAGACCCATACCTCCCTCTCTAACTTTAAGCATCAGCTGTCTGAGCAGCTTATCGATCACTGTACCTGTACACAGCCAATCTGTAAATAGCCAATCCATCTACCTCATCCCCATATTGTTATTTATACTCTTGCTCTTTTGCACCCCAGTATCTCTACTTGCACATCATCATCTGCACATCTATCACTCCAGTATTAATGCTAAGTTGTAATTATTTTCACCTCTAGGGCCTATTTATTGCCTACCTCCCTAGTCTTCTACACACACAGTACATATATATTTATATTTTTCTTTCTATTGTGTTATTGACTGTACTTTTTATGTGTAACTCTGTGTTGTCTGTGTCACACTGCTTTGCTTTATCTTGGCCAGGTTGCAGTTGTAAATGAGAACTTGTTCTCAACTGGCCTACCTGGTTAAATAAAGGTGTTCTCAACTGGCCTACCTGGTTAAATAAAGGTGTTCTCAACTGGCCTCCCTGGTTAAATAAAGGTGTTCTCAACTGGCCTACCTGGTTAAATAAAGGTGTTCTCAACTGGCCTACCTGGTTAAATAAAGGTGTTCTCAACTGGCCTACCTGGTTAAATAAAGGTGTTCTCAACTCAACTGGCCTACCTGGTTAAATAAAGGTGTTCTCAACTAGCCTACCTGGTTAAATAAAGGTGTTCTCAACTAGCCTACCTGGTTAAATAAAGGTGTTCTCAACTGGCCTACCTGGTTAAATAAAGGTGTTCTCAACTGGCCTACCTGGTTAAATAAAGGTGTTCTCAACTGGCCTACATGGTTAAATAAAGGTGGAAAAAAATATATATATAAATATTACTGAAAGGAAGTAAAGACACATAATTACAGTTGATTAAAGAGAACATTGTTTTAGAAAACTGATTACTGTGTTGGAAAATGGAGGTGAGATGAACCTTGGTTCCTCCATGAATCATCTGGCTTAGAGGAGACCACGTAGAACGAGGTAGAACATGTTGTTGTGCCCCATTAGAACGCAGCATACAGGTCTTCTACAGGACCACGCTATGAGATGGGTATCACACACAATGACGCACTGTGTCTAAGTGGAATGGAAAACATTTCAATATCTTTTTTTTTTGTGAAAACAAATATAGACCAAATTGTTTGTTTAGTAAGAGACTGTGTATGCGGAGTAACTCATTATTTTTCTGGTACTTAGGTTGTAAATTGCCAGTGAAAAGAAAATTATGACTGTGATTTTCTGTGGTGTTTCATGACTGATATGGTAAGCAGTGCGCATTTTGTTTCCACAAACACAAAACAGATATCAGGCTGAAATAATCACAGTGTTCCTTTGTTAATGACGTAGAAGATCATACAACTCTATGATACTAGACATTACTAACCTATACCCCCTCTATATAGCCCTGTTATTGTTATGTTATTGTGTTACTTTTAATTATTTCTTTAACTTTATTTGGTCAATATTTTCTTAACTCAACTGCGCTGTTGGTTAAGGGCTTGTAAGTCAGCATTTCACAGTAAGGTGTCACGACTTCCACCGAAGTTGGCTCCCCTGCCTGTTCGGGCGGTGCTCGGCGGTCATCGTCACCGTCCTACTAGCCGCTACCGATCCCTTTTTCGTTTGTCTGTTGGTTTTGTCTTATTAGTTTCACCTGTGTGTATTTTAGTTTAATTAGCTTCCCTATATGTAGTAGTTTGACCTGCCCTTGTTTTGTGCGGGATTGTTTTTTTGTTACTCTGTTGGTTGTGGTTTCATGTTTGTATTCTCCGGACTGTTTGGTCCTGTGTTTGGGCTGGTCTGTTTTATGCGCCCTGTATGTTGGCGTGACCGTTTTTTGGCCGGAGAATAAATCACGATTTACTGAACCCTGCTCTCTGCGCCTGATTCCAACCCACCACTCCTAGTAGGTTGTGACATAAGGTCTACACCTGTTGTATTCGGCGCATGTGACAAATAAAGTTCGATTTGATTTGAATCATCATTCTGAGATGTTACGTATGCATTGGAATTCAGTGTTTCCCCTGCCATCACCAGACTGGGGCGGGGACGACCTCTTCTGTACCTTACCCTACCATCCTCTGTTATCAGCTCTCCTTCCTCCCATCATTCCCCCTCCCTCCCTCCCTTCAATAAATTGCCAAATTAGTTGTTGGCAGTTGCCTTGACAACCTGAGTAAAGAGGAAGGAATCCATCTAAGAGACTTTGCATCTGGGTCCAATGTTTTCTTCTCATTAATCACTCTAAAGTATTTGAAGGCCAGAGACCCACTGCAAGACAACACCGTGTTTATATAGTATGAAAGGACTATCTGTTTTTGGTTTCTTTATTTAAGTGATGAATCTGCCATTCATTCATTAGTTTCATCCCTATCTTCATGTATTATTATGATTCTAATATTCCTGTCTGTTGTCCCCCCCTCCAGATCAACATGTTTGTGGAAGGGTTCCATGATGCATTGCTGCTGTACGCCCTGGCGCTGCACGAAGCCATCAGGAACGGCCTCACCAAGAAGGACGGAGCAGAGATCACCTATCGTATGTGGAACAGAACATTTGAAGGTAAAAAAAACAAAAACCCTCTGCTCATTATTCAAACTATGTCCCAATGTCACCCTATTCCTTACACAGTGAGATCCGTGTCCCAATGTCACCCTATTCCTTACACAGTGAGGTACGTGTCCCAATATCACCCTATTCCTTACACAGTGAGGTACGTGTCCCAATGTCACCCTATTCCTTACACAGTGAGATACGTGTCCCAATGGCACCCTATTCCTTACACAGTGAGATCCGTGTCCCAATGTCACCCTATTCCTTACACAGTGATGTACGTGTCCCAATGTCACCCTATTCCTTACACAGTGAGGTACGTGTCCCAATGTCACCCTATTCCTTACACAGTGAGGTACGTGTCCCAATATCACCCTATTCCTTACACAGTGAGATCCGTGTCCCAATGTCACCCTATTCCTTACACAGTGAGATACGTGTCCCAATGGCACCCTATTCCTTACACAGTGAGATCCGTGTCCCAATGTCACCCTATTCCTTACACAGTGAGATACGTGTCCCAATGTCACCCTATTCCTTACACAGTGAGATCCGTGTCCCAATGTCACCCTATTCCTTACACAGTGAGGTACGTGTCCCAATGTCACCCTATTCCTTACACAGTGAGGTACGTGTCCCAATGTCACCCTATTCCTTACACAGTGAGGTACGTGTCCCAATGTCACCCTATTCCTTACACAGTGAGATCCGTGTCCCAATGGCACCCTATTCCTTACACAGTGAGGTACGTGTCCCAATGGCACCCTATTCCTTACACAGTGAGATACGTGTCCCAATGGCACCCTATTCCTTACACAGTGAGGTACGTGTCCCAATGGCACCCTATTCCTTACACAGTGAGATACGTGTCCCAATGGCACCCTATTCCTTACACAGTGAGATACGTGTCCCAATGGCACCCTATTCCTTACACAGTGAGATACGTGTCCCAATGGCACCCTATTCCTTACACAGGGATTCTGTCTCAGTGTAATAAAGAGTGGAGTGAGCAGCTAGTGCAGCATTATGTCTCTCCAGACATGTTAACCAAAAAGTCATATCCCCAGACCTGTTAACCAGAAAATTGTTGAAATCCCCCAGATTTCCTTTGCAGAATGTGTGTAGGATTGCAGCACCAGAATATCTCCTCAAGACAACAGAATATGAAAGCTAAACTACAATTAATGTGTTGTCTAATTGGAGGGGGATGAGTCAGAGGCTGACTACAGTGTTGCCTTTCATCTGCAATGATTAGATTGCAGTCGCAGAGCACATGTCCACTGGACAAACCGGTTAAGAGGCCAAACCGCCACATTGCCAGCTCTTAAATAACGATGTTTTGATCAGTAGGAATGGTCAAGAACAGGGTCATATTTTCTTGTTAATATAAATAATATTTTTTAAATGCCAAACATTTGGGAACACAGGCGGAGGGATTAAATTACATTTCTAGTAGGGCCTGCCAACACAAACGGCGGGAGGAGAGATGGGATTTCCTGTTATATTGGCCGGTGATGGAATTTCTCCACTCCGCTCTCTGTTCTCTGTTTTCCTTGGAATGTTGGGCTCTTGCTAATTAATTCTGCCATTCTTTGCATGCCGCTGGTCCTCTGGTCGCTGGGCAGGCATCGCAGGCCAGGTGTCTATGGACTTCAACGGGGACAGATACGGAGACTTCTCTGTGATGAGCATGACAAACACCGAGGCAGGCACCTATGAGGTAAGAACAGAGCCTCAACCTAATCCTGAACCTCCTGCACGGCTCTTGATCAGGGCCGTCATTCATAGAGCGTCCCAGAGAAGGAGTGGTGATCTAGGATCAGGTCATAAAGAGTCTCTCAGTAGGAGGGGTGATCTAGGATCAGGTCATAAAGAGTCTCTCAGTAGGAGTGGTGATCTAGGATCAGGTCATAAAGAGTCTCTCAGTAGGAGTGGTGATCTAGGATCAGGTCATAAAGAGTCTCTCAGTAGGAGTGGTGATCTAGGATCAGGTCATGAAGAGTCTCTCAGTAGGAGTGGTGATCTAGGATCAGGTCATGAAGAGTCTCTCAGTAGGAGTGCTGATCTAGGATCAGGTCATAAAGAGTCTCTCAGTAGGAGGGGTGATCTAGGATCAGGTCATAAAGAGTCTCTCAGTAGGAGGGGTGATCTAAGATCAGGTCATAAAGAGTCTCTCAGTAGGAGTGGTGATCTAGGATCAGGTCATAAAGAGTCTCTCAGTAGGAGTGGTGATCTAGGATCAGGTCATAAAGAGTCTCTCGGTAGGAGTGGTGATCTTGGATCAGGTCATGAAGAGTCTCTCAGTAGGAGTGGTGATCTAGGATAAGGTCATGAAGAGTCTCTCAGTAGGAGTGGTGATCTAGGATCAGGTCATAAAGAGTCTGTCAGTAGGAGTGGTGATCTAGGATCAGGTCATAAAGAGTCTCTCAGTAGGAGTGGTGATCTAGGATCAGGTCATGAAGAGTCTCTCAGTAGGAGTCGTGATCTAGGATCAGGTCATGAAGAGTCTCTCAGTAGGAGTGCTGATCTAGGATCAGGTCATAAAGAGTCTCTCAGTAAGAGTGCTGATCTAGAATCAGGTCCCACCTGTCTGTAATTGTGTTAATAATAATAATCTAAAAAGCAAACCAACCCTATACCTATGATGTAAGAACAGATAACTTAATCCTGTAACCTCCTGCGTCCCCAGTGATCCGACGGGTTGAAACCATATACTGCCATTTGTCTTGTCAAATGCCCCCTTATAGATTCTCTTCATAAAGGACTGTACATTGAAAAACAATGTAACTGGGAATCAAATTGGTATGCAAATACTCCAACATTTCACAATAATGCTTTGCAATCGCGAGGGCTGTCTTTTGCATCCCCCTAGGTTCCAAATGTGTAATCCGTACCCTATCCATGTCATAGATAGTAATGGTTTGAAAGAAATTCCAAGATATTACATTTAGATTTGAAATACACATGACCAGGCAACTCCTTTTTTTCTAGATTTACAATTTAGGTCAGCAATGCTGGCCTCTGGAGTCCCTTGGGAAACACAATTACCGAACCATCTAATGATGGAATTTATAAAGAAATGATCTGGGCTTCCGAAAGGACTGATCTCCATAGTATATAAACACCTTTTGGAATGCTCATATTCTGAGCTAGCCATTAAAAAAGGTCTACAGATCTACGTGAATCTGAGAAACCCTGTAGCACTTTTCCTGGAGTCAATGCTCAAAAGCGAGTGGAATGTGATTCATGTTTTTTATAATTTCATAGTTAATAAAGAGAATTTCCCCCAAAAACTTGCCAGTGTTTCTATGTCGAACAGGTGTGTTATATTTCAGTCTTCTGTGACGTATATAAAGTATAATATTGGGATGCAAACTCAAAATGTAATACATTTCAACTCTATATCTGACATAGTGCAGGCGTCTTCTTTTTGTTAAGCCCAGAACCATGTGTGTGAGGTGTATAAGGTGATTAGTTTAAGACTACCAAGAAACACTGTGTGACCCTGATTTAGCACACTTGTAGTAGAAGGTTAAAGAACTCTGTGTGACCCTGATTTAGTCCACTGCAGTAGAAGGTTAAAGAACTCTGTGTGACCCTGATTTAGTCCTGGAATGGGACGCTGGGGGAATGGGATGGGACGTTGGAGGAATGTGATGGGACGCTGGGGGAATGGGATGGGACGTTGGGGGACTGGGATGGGACGCTGGGGGAATAGGATGGGACGTTGGGGGAATGGGATGGAACGCTGGGGGAATGGGATGGGACGCTGGGGGACTGGGATGGGACGCTGGGGGACTGGGATGGGACGCTGGGGGACTGGGATGGGACGCTGGGGGACTGGGATGGGGGTTGGGGGATTGGGATGGGACGTTGGGGGACTGGGATGGGACGTTGGGGGACTGGGATGGGACGCTGGGGGACTGGGATGGGACGTTGGGGGACTGGGATGGGACGCTGGGGGAATGGGGTGGGATGCTGGGGGAATGGGATGTGACGTTGGGGGAATTGGATGAGGGGTTGGAGGAAATGGGTTGGGGGGAATGGGATTGGACGTTGGGGGAATGGAATGGGACCCTGGGGGGAATGGGATGGGATCACTTCTTTCAGTTTCTTTGCGTGCTGTGTTTATTGTTACTGATTCTGTAATATGATCTTAATGATCTTTATATTTATGGACCTTTTTTGAGTTGCAGCCAACAGGAAAATGCTAACAGAGTATGAGATTGACTGTCCTTGTTTCAGAGGTCTGTAGCTAACCTCTTTGGTGTTTGTGTTTTCAGACGGTGTGTAACTACTTTGGTGTGAACGAGAGTTTCCAGATGCTTCCGGTGTTCAACCCTGAACTCTTCACACTGAAAGGACGGCACAGAGTGCACCACACAGACCTGCCAGACAAATCATGTAAATTATCTCTAATATACAGGGACAAGAAAAACTATGTGAACCTTTTGGAATTACCTGGATTTCTGCATAAATTGGTCATAAAATTTGATCTGACCTTCATCTTAGTCACAAAAATAGACAAAAACACAGTGTGCTTAAACTAATAAGACACAAATTATTGTGTATGTCTCCACCACTACACGCACCAACAAACAGACCTGTCCTGTTCTCTCTGTCTCCACTAACAAACAGACCTGTTCTGTTCTCTCTGTCTCCACTAATAAACAGACCTGTCCTGTTCTCTCTGTCTCCACTAACAAACAGACCTGTTCTGTTCTCTCTGTCTCCACTAATAAACAGACCTGTCCTGTTCTCTCTGTCTCCACTAACAAACAGACCTGTCCTGTTCTCTCTGTCTCCACTAATAAACAGACCTGTCCTGTTCTCTCTGTCTCCACTAATAAACAGACCTGTCCTGTTCTCTCTGTCTCCACCAACAAACAGAACGGTCCTGTTCTCTCTGTCTCCACTAATAAACAGACCTGTCCTGTTCTCTCTGTCTCCACTAATAAACAGACCTGTCCTGTTCTCTCTGTCTCCACCAACAAACAGAACGGTCCTGTTCTCTCTGTCTCCACTAATAAACAGACCTGTCCTGTTCTCTCTGTCTCCACTAATAAACAGACCTGTCCTGTTCTCTCTGTCTCCACCAACAAACAGAACGGTCCTGTTCTCTCTGTCTCCACCAACAAACACAGACCTGTCTGACACATCATGTAAATTATCTCCACAGCTTCTGTCTCTGTCTCCACACATCAAACCATGAGATTGAAACACCCCAAGTTTTGTCTCAGATGTTTAATGTAGGGGTTCAGTGCAGATGTTTAATGTAGGGGTTCAGTGCTTGACATGGGACTCGCTAATAAAGGAAACAGAAGCTCTAGCATGCAGGTATTCAGATCTAGCATGCAGGTATTCAGATCTAGCATGCAGGTATTCAGATCTAGCATGCAGGTATTCAGATCTGGCATGCAGGTATTCAGATCTAGCATGCAGGTATTCAGATCTAACATGCAGGTATTCAGATATAGCATGCAGGTATTCAGATCTGGCATGCAGGTATTCAGATCTAGCATGCAGGTATTCAGCTCTAGCATGCAGGTATTCAGATCTAGCATGCAGGTATTCAGCTCTAGCATGCAGGTATTCAGATCTAGCATGCAGGTATTCAGATCTAGCATGCAGGTATTCAGCTCTAGCATGCAGGTATTCAGATCTAGCATGCAGGTATTCAGATCTAACATGCAGGTATTCAGATCTAGCATGCAGGTATTCAGATCTAGCATGCAGGTATTCAGCTCTAGCATGCAGGTATTCAGATCTAGCATGCAGGTATTCAGATCTAACATGCAGGTATTCAGATCTAGCATGCAGGTATTCAGATCTAGCATGCAGGTATTCAGATCTAGCATGCAGGTATTCAGATCTAGCATGCAGGTATTCAGATCTAGCATGCAGGTATTCAGATCTAGCATGCAGGTATTCATCTCTAGCATGCAGGTATTCAGATCTAGCATGCAGGTATTCAGATCTAGCATGCAGGTATTAAGATATAGCATGCAGGTATTCAGATATAGCATGCAGGTATTCAGATCTAGCATGCAGGTATTCAGATCTAGCATGCAGGTATTCAGATCTAGCATGCAGGTATTCAGATATAGCATGCAGGTATTCAGATCTAGCATGCAGGTATTCAGATCTAGCATGCAGGTATTCAGATCTAGCATGCAGGTATTCAGATCTAGCCTGCAGGTATTCAGATCTAGCATGCAGGTATTCAGATCTAGCATGCAGGTATTCAGATCTAGCCTGCAGGTATTCAGATCTAGCATGCAGGTATTCAGATCTAGCATGCAGGTATTCAGCTCTAGCTTGCAGGTATTCATCTCCGGTTTTCGATATACATTTGAAATCATCCTCCACACGATGAGCTTGTCTGAGGTAGTCCCCTAAGGGCAGAATACCTGCACACCCCACCTATCTGACACTCCAGACAATCAAGTTAAAAATATAGTGCAGGTATTCACACACAGGTGTGTAGCAGAGGTGTCGTTAGCCTAACTAATAGCCTCCGTCTTCCTCTCCGAGCAGGTGGACTAGGAGTATCTGCTGTTACTGGGATCATAGTGGGAGCTCTGCTGGGGACTGCACTGCTCATAGCCTTCTACTTCATCAGGTAAAACAGAATTTCAACCGCTTAAACTGAAAGTTACGTTCAGTGGTGTTTGGCTCATTTCAACTGGATTCGAGCTTCATTTTAACCTCAAAGACAGCACTGATCTATAGGAAAAGCATAATGACTGACAGCTATAGGGGGAATACAGACATGACAGGCTATAGGGGGAATACAGACATGCCATCTATAGGGGGAATACAGACATGACATCTATAGGGGGAATACAGACATGACATCTATAGGGGGAATACAGACATGACTTCTATAGGGGAATACAGACATGACTTCTATAGGGGAATACAGACATGACATCTATAGGGGAATACAGACATGACATCTATAGGGGGAATACAGCCATGACATCTATAGGGGAATACAGACATGACATCTATAGGGGAATACAGACATGACATCTATAGGGGAATACAGACATGACATCTATAGGGAATACAGACATGACATCTATAGGGGAATACAGACATGACATCTATAGGGGAATACAGACATGACATCTATAGGGGAATACAGACATGACATCTATAGGGGGAATACAGACATGACATCTATAGGGGGAATACAGACATGACAGCTATAGGGGGAATACAGACATGACAGCTATAGGGGGAATACAGACATGACAGCTATAGTGGGAATACAGACATGACAGCTATACATTAAGCATCACAGTAAACATATATTATTGCCTGGTCTAAATAAAATTGTAATGAATGTGAACTCAAAGCTTTTGTTGTTCCTAACAGGAAGAACTACACTATAACCATTGAGAGACGCGCCGCCAGGGAGGAACATGACATCGGGAAACATCGTCAGTTACGAGAAGATTCTGTCAGATCTACCTTCTCGGCGGCGTAGAGCATCACTGAGTTCGTCTGTGGCTCCTGACGTTTCCGTTCCAGCGAAGCATCATGGGAATGTGACCAAAGACTCGACTGCTGTCAGAGTACTCATGCTATTTAAAGAAAGACATCATGTCATTGTTTTGTGTTTTTCATTTTTTGGTGTTTTAACGTTTTGGAATTTCATTTTTCTCAGGAAAGTTAGCCGTCACAAAGCACCACTTGCATCTCGTCTCTGTAGAAGGATATAGGTGTGTATTCTCCCCTTAAGAGGGCCAGCACGGAAGCATTTATAGTCTGTGCAAATTGCTTTTAGTAATGATCAAGACCATAGTAGTATAACACTGCGTAGTTGTTAATGTACAGGATCGTGGGTGTGAATGTATTCAGATAATGGACGCTCTTGTGTCATGAGACTTTGAAAAGGTTTTGGCCTGTTTGTCAGAAAAAAACATTTGCTCTCCACCCTGCTGTGTTTTAGTCAAACCTGAGAGGACTGGTTTTGGTCAGATCAGAGGTAACTAGAATAACAGTGAAGACATCAAAACTATGAAATAACACATATGGAATCATGAAGTAAACAAAAAAGTGTTAAACAAATCAAAATATATTTGAGATTCTTCAAAGTATCCACCCTTTGCCTTGATGACGGCTTTGCACACTCTTCTCTTAACCAGCTTCACCTGGAAATCTTTTCCAGCATGCGAGTTCCCACATATCCTGAGCACATGTTGGCTGCTTTTCCTTCACTCTGCGGTCCAACTCATCCCAAACCATCTCAATTGGGTTGAGGTCGGGTGATTGTGGAGGCCAGGTCATCTGATGCAACACTCTGTCTCTCTTCTTCTTGGTCAAATGGCCCTTATACAGCCTGAAGGTGTGCTGGGTCATTGTCCTGTTGAAAAACAAATGATAGTCCCACTAATCACAAACCAGATGGGATGGCGTGTCACTACAGAATGCTGTGGTAGCCATGCTGGTTAAGTGTGCCTTGAATTCTAAATAAATCACTGACAGTGTCACGAAAAAAGCACCCCCACACCATAACACCTCCTCCTCCATGCTTCACGGTGGGAACCACACATGCGGAGATCATCCGTTCACTTGTTTCTTGGCCCAAGTAAGTCTGTTATTTTTATTGGTGTCCTTTAGTAGTCGTTTCTTTGCAGATATTCGACCATGAATGTCACAACTTCCGCCGAAGTCGGGTCCTCTCCTTGTTTGGGCAGCGCTCGGCGGCGTCGTTCTTCTAGCCATCATCAATCCACTTTTCATTTTCCATTTGTTTTGTCTTGTTTTTCCTCACACCTGGTGTCAATTCCCTCAATTACTTGTTGTATATTTAACCCTCTGTTCCCCCCATGTCTTTGTGTGGGATTGTTTATTGTAGTGCTTGTTGTGTATTTAACCCTCTGTTCCCCCCATGTTTTTGTGTGGGATTGTTTATTGTAGTGCTTGTTGTGTATTTAACCCTCTGTTCCCCCCATGTCTTTGTGTGGGATTGTTTATTGTAGTGCTTGTGCACGTTCCCCGTGAGCGCACGACGGGTTATTTTTGTGCCTATTTAGCTTGTTCTGGATGCCGTTGGTTTTGCTTAATACATCTCCGGTTATCACCCAGTTCTGCTCTCCTGCGCCTGACTTCTCTGCTGCCAATTACGCACCCGCTACAATGAAGGCCTAATTCACGCAGTCTCCTCTGATCAGTTGATGTTGAGATGTGTTGGTTACTTGAACTCTGTGAAGCATTTATTTTGGCTGCAATTTATGAGGCTGGTAACTCTAATGAACTTATCCTCTGCAGCAGAGGTAACTCTGGGTCTTCCTTTCCTGTGGCGGTCCTCACGAGAGCCAGTTTCATCATAGTGCTTGATGGTTTTTGCGACTGAACCTGAAGAAACTTTCAAAGTTCTTCACATTTTCCGTATTGACTGACCTTCATGTCTTAAAGTAATGATGGACTGTAGTTTCTCTTTGCTTATTTGAGCTGTTCTTGCCATAATATGGACTTTGTCTTTTACCAAATATGGCTATCTTCTGTATGCCACCCCTACCTTGTCACAACACAACTGATCGTCTCAAAGCCGCTAAGGAAAAGAAATTCCACAAATTAACTTTTAGCACGGCACACGTGTTAATTAAAATGCATTCCAGGTGACTACCTCTTGAAGCTGGTTGAGAAAATACCAACAGTGTGCAAAGCTGTCATCAAGGCAAAAGGGTGGTTACTTTGAAGAATCTCAAATATTTTTTTGATTTGTTTCACACTTTTCTGGTTACTACGCGATTCCATATGTGTTATTTCATAGTTTGTCTTCACTATTATTCTACAATGTAGAAAGTTGTAAAAAATATAGAAAAACGCTTGAATGAGTAGGTGTGTCCAACATTTTGACTGATACTGTGCACAAAATATAAACACAACATGTAAAGTGTTGGTCTTATGTTTCTTGAGCTGAATTCTTCATATGCACAAAAAGCTTATTTCTCTAAAATGTTGTGCACACATTTTTTTACATCCCTGTTAGTGAGCGTTTCTCCTTTGTCAAAATGATCCATCCACCTGACAGGTGTGGCATATCAAGAAGCTGATTTAACAGCATGCTCGTTACACAGGTTCACCTTGTGCTGGGGACAATAAAATGCCACTCTAAAATGTGTAGTTTTCACACAACACAATACCACAGATGTCTCAAGTTTTGAGGGAACGTGCAATTGGCATGCTGTCTGCAGGAATGTCCACCAGAGCTGTTGCCAGAGAATTTAACGTTCATTTCTCAACCATAAGCCGCCTCCAATGTCGTTTCAGAGAATTTGGCTGAACTTCCAACCGGCCTCACAACCGCAGACCACGTGTATTGCGTCATGTGGGGGATCGGTTTGTTGATGTCAACGTTGTGAACAGAGTGCCCCATGGTGGCGGTGGGGTTATGGTATGAGCTACGGACAACGAACACAATGGCATGTTATTTTACCGACGGCAATTTGAATGCACAGAGATGCCATCCTGAGGCCCATTGTAAGTAATAATAGAAACACAACATAAAACATAGTTAACAACACTTCTGATATGAAGAAACTGTGCCGTTTCAGGGTTAGGGAAACTTCCAGATAGTATTCATTACACCTTGACTTATTACACATTGTGTTACGGCCTGAATTCAAAATGGATTCAATTGAGATTTGGTTTCTCATCCATCTACACACAATACCTCATAAAGACAAAGTGAAAACTTGTTTGTAGCTTTCTTTTGCAAATTTGTTGCAAATGAAATCAAATAAAAAATCTAATTTACATAAGTATTCACAACCCTGGGTCAATACATGTTAGAATCACCTTTGGCAGCAAATCACCTTTGGGGCAGCAGGTAGCCTAGTGGTTAAAGCGGTGGACTAATAACCAGAAGAGTTGCAAGATCGAATCCCCGAGCTGACAAGGTAGAAATCTGTCGTTCTGCCCACTGTTCCTAGGCCGTCAACGAAAATAAGTTGTTCTTAACTGACTTGACTATTTAAATAAAAATGCCTTTGCCAGCGATTACAGATGTGAGTCTTTCTGGGTAAGTCTGTAAGAGCTTTGCACACCTGAATATTACAATATTTGCACATTATTCTTTTTAATTCTTCAAGCTCTGTCAAGTTGGTTGTTGATCATTGCTAGACAGCCATTTAAGCTGATTTAAGTCAAAAGTGTAACTAGGCCACTCAGGAACATTCAATGTCATCTTGGTTAGCAACTCCAGTGTAGATTTGGCCTTGTGTTTTAGTTTATTGACCTGCTGAATTAGTCTCTGTGTCTATTGGAAATCAGACTAAAACAGGTTTTCCTCTAGGATTTTGCCTGTGCTTAGCTCTATTCCATTTGCTTGTATCCAAAATGCTGATGACAAGCACACCCATAACGTGATGCAGCCATCACCATGCTTGAAATATGAAGAGGGTACTCAGTGATGTGTTGTATTGGATTTAACACTTTGTGTTCAGGACGTGAAGTTAATTTCTTTGCCACATTTTTTTGCTGTTTTCCTTTAGTGCCTTATTGCAAACAGGATGCATGTTTTGGAACATTTGTATTCTGTACAGGCTTCCTTCTTGTCACTGTCATTTAGGTTAGTATTGTGGAGTAACTACTATGTTGTTGATCCATCCTCAGTTCTCCTATCACAACCATTAAACTCTAACTGTTTGTGAAATCCCTGAGCGGTTTCCTTCCTCTCCGGCAACTGAGTTAGAAGATACACTCAGTCACCACAAAGATACAGGTGTATTGATCAAATCAAATCAAATCAAATTTTATTTGTCACATACACATGGTTAGCAGATGTTAATGCGAGTGTAGCGAAATGCTTGTGCTTCTAGTTCCGACAATGCAGTAATAACCAACAAGTAATCTAACTAACAATTCCAAAACTACTGTCTTATACACAGTGTAAGGGGATAAAGAATATGTACATAAGGATATATGAATGAGTGATGGTACAGAGCAGCATAGGCAAGATACAGTAGATGGTATCGAGTACAGTATATACATATGAGATGAGTATGTAAAAAAGTGGCATAGTTAAAGTGGCTAGTGATACATGTATTACATAAGGATGCAGTCGATGATATAGAGTACAGTATATACGTATGCATATGAGATGAATAATGTAGGGTAAGTAACATTATATAAGGTAGCATTGTTTAAAGTGGCTAGTGATATATTTACATCATTTCCCATCAATTCCCATTATTAAAGTGAATGGAGTTGTGTCAGTGTGTTGGCAGCAGCCGCTCAATGTTAGTGGTGGCTGTTTAACAGTCTGATGGCCTTGAGATAGAAGCTGTTTTTCAGTCTCTCGGTCCCAGCTTTGATGCACCTGTACTGACCTCGCCTTCTGGATGATAGCGGGGTGAACAGGCAGTGGCTCGGGTGGTTGATGTCCTTGATGATCTTTATGGCCTTCCTGTAACATCGGGTGGTGTAGGTGTCCTGGAGGGCAGGTAGTTTGCCCCCGGTGATGCGTTGTGCAGACCTCACTACCCTCTGGAGAGCCTTACGGTTGTGGGCGGAGCAGTTGCCGTACCAGGCGGTGATACAGCCCACCAGGATGCTCTCGATTGTGCATCTGTAGAAGTTTGTGAGTGCTTTTGGTGACAAGCCGAATTTCTTCAGCCTCCTGAGGTTGAAGAGGCGCTGCTGCGCCTTCTTCACGATGCTGTCTGTGTGAGTGGACCAATTCAGTTTGTCTGTGATGTGTATGCCGAGGAACTTAAAACTTGCTAGCCTCTCCACTACTGTTCCATCGATGTGGATAGGGGGTGTTCCCTCTGCTGTTTCCTGAAGTCCACAATCATCTCCTTAGTTTTGTTGACGTTGAGTGTGAGGTTATTTTCCTGACACCACACTCCGAGGGCCCTCACCTCCTCCCTGTAGGCCGTCTCGTCGTTGTTGGTAATCAAGCCTACCACTGTTGTGTCGTCCGCAAACTTGATGATTGAGTTGGAGGCGTGCATGGCCACGCAGTCGTGGGTGAACAGGGAGTACAGGAGAGGGCTCAGAACGCACCCTTCTGGGGCCCCAGTGTTGAGGATCAGCGGGGTGGAGATGTTGTTGCCTACCCTCACCACCTGGGGGCAGCCCGTCAGGAAGTCCAGTACCCAGTTGCACAGGGCGGGGTCTCGAGGGTCTCGAGCTTGATGACGAGCTTGGAGGGTACTATGGTGTTGAATACCGAGCTGTAGTCGATGAACAGCATTCTCACATAGGTATTCCTCTTGTCCAGATGGGTTAGGGCAGTGTGGTTGAGATTGCATCGTCTGTGGACCTATTTGGGCGGTAAGCAAATTGGAGTGGGTCTAGGGTGTCAGGTGGGGTGGAGGTGATATGGTCCTTGACTAATCTCTCAAAGCACTTCATGATGACGGAAGTGAGTGCTACGGGGCGGTAGTCGTTTAGCTCAGTTACCTTAGCTTTCTTGGGAACAGGAACAATGGTGGCCCTCTTGAAGCATGTGGGAACAGCAGACTGGTATAGGGATTGATTGAATATGTCCGTAAACACACCGGCCAGCTGGTCTGCGCATGCTCTGAGGGCGCGGCTGGGGATGCCGTCTGGGCCTGCAGCCTTGCGAGGGTTAACACGTTTAAATGTCTTACTCACCTCGGCTGCAGTGAAGGAGAGTCCGCATGTTTTCGTTGCAGGCCGTGTCAGTGGCACTGTATTGTCCTCAAAGCGGGCAAAAAAGTTATTTTGTCTGCCTGGGAGCAAGACATCCTGGTCCGTGACTGGGCTGGATTTCTTCTTGTAGTCCGTGATTGACTGTAGACACTGCCACATGCCTCTTGTGTCTGAGCCGTTGAATTGAGATTCTACTTTGTCTCTGTACTGACGCTTAGCTTGTTTGATAGCCTTGCGGAGGGAATAGCTGTACTGTTTGTATTCGGTCATGTTACCAGTCACCTTGCCCTGATTAAAAGCAGTGGTTCGCGCTTTCAGTGTCACGCGAATGCTGCCATCAATCCACGGGTTCTGGTTAGGGAATGTTTTAATCGTTGCTATGGGAACGACATCTTCAACATCTTCTAATGAACTTGCACACCGAATCAGCGTATTCGTCAATATTGTTATCTGACGCAATACGAAACATCTCCCAGTCCACGTGATGGAAGCAGTCTTGGAGTGTGGAGTCAGCTTGGTCGGACCAGCGTTGGACAGACCTCAGCGTGGGAGCCTCTTGTTTTAGTTTCTGTCTGTAGGCAGGGATCAACAAAATGGAGTCGTGGTCAGCTTTTCCGAAAGGAGGGCGGGGCAGGGCCTTATATGCGTCGCGGAAGTTAGAGTAACAATGATCCAAGGTTTTTCCACCCCTGGTTGCGCAATCGATATGCTGATAAAATTTAGGGAGTCTTGTTTTCAGATTAGCCTTGTTAAAATCCCCAGCTACAATGAATGCAGCCTCCGGATAAATGGATTCCAGTTTGCAAAGAGTCAAATAAAGTTCGTTCAGAGCCATCGATGTGTCTGCTTGGGGGGGGATATATACGGCTGTGATTATAATCGAAGACACCATCCAAAGTGTAATTAACTTCACCATGCTGAAAGTGACTCAATGTCTGCTTTTTTTTAACCCATCTACTAATAGGTGCCCTACTTTGCGAGGCATTGGAAAACCACCCTTGTCTTTGTGGTTGAAATTCACTGCTCGACTGAGGGATCGTACAGATAATTGTATATGTGGGGGTTACAAAGAGGAGTCATTCAACAATCAAGTTAAACACTATTATTGCACACAGAGTGAGTCCATGCAACTTATTATGTGACTTGTTAAGCACATTTTTACTCCTGAACTATTTTAGGCTTCCCATAACAAAGGGGTTGAACACTTAGACTGACTCGACATTAATTTGTAAAAAAAAGATGTCTAAAAACATAATCCACTTTGACATTATGGAGTAGTGTGAGTAGGCCAGTGACACAGCATCTCAATGTAATTTATTTTAAAGTCAGGCTGTAACAACAAAATGTGGAAAAGGTCAAGGGTTGTGAATACTTTCTGAAGCCACTCAGTATGATGACTTTATCTTCTCTTATTCTTGGGCAGCAGGAGCATCTCATTGGCCATATGATGTAATTATATATTTTATGGTATTATTATTCTTCAACCATGTTAAGCATCCGCTCTGCAGTAAAGCATCCGTTCTGTGGTAAAGCATCCGCTCTGAGGTAAAGCATCCGCTCTGCGGTAAAGCATCCGCTCTGAGGTAAAGCATCCGCTCTGAGGTAAAGCATCCGCTCTGCGGTAAAGCATCCGCTCTGAGGTAAAGCATCCGCTCTGCGGTAAAGCATCCGCTCTGCGGTAAAGCATCCGCTCTGCGGTAAAGCATCCGCTCTGCGGTAAAGCATCCGCTCTGCGGTAAAGCATCCGCTCTGCGGTAAATCATCCGCTCTGCAGTAAAGCATCCGCTCAATCAATTACATTCATCGCCAGTTTCTTAGCAACAGTTTGGTGAGAATGAAAAGCGTGTAAAAGTATTTTGAAATGAATCCTCTGCTTGTCTCTTCAATTATCAGTCGTGTGAATACATTCAAACCCATGAGAGGTGATGACAGAAAATAAATGTATCTGACGAGCGACGCTTCAGGGAGTCTATTTTTACTTCGGCCAGGTGTTGTCAAGAGAATTTTACTGGAGCTTCAGGGAGTCTAGTATAATTCTGAAGGTGTTTGAACAAGTGAAATAAGGTTGTATTATTTGATACTCTATTATAACTAATTTGAATATAATTCCTGTAGTTTTTCCAATTTGGAGATTATCTAACAGGTTTTTGTTTTTCAAAGCAGACTTTGACAGACATTGAAAATCACCCTCATTCCCTCCAAACATCCAATTGACAGACATTGAAATCCCCCTCATTCCCTCCAAACATCTAACTTTGGTGGCTGTTTAGTGTTAAATGTCCTAGGGACATTTCAATGACAATAGTATTAAATGACCTAGGGACATTTCAATGACAAAATGTAATGTCAGTCGGAAAAATCATAATTTGAAAAATCCCAAAACAGACCAGCCAAAAAAGTAATCTGGCAAGGCTGGGGTTGGGGAACACAGAGGCTAGTCACTGCAGGCCTTGCAGAAGGCAAATACATCCACACAGATTATTGGCAGTCTGCTGCTGAACCAGGGCCAATACTGGGTGATTCAAATGATATAATGCTGATAGGAACTTTTAAACCTACAGTAGTTAAACGATAAGCCTTCTATTGGAGTGGAACCAATCCCACTCACTGCAACAATGTCAGGTAGCCTAGTGGTTAGATGGGATAAGTGTGTGTGTCAGAGCTGTGTGTAAGTTGACTGTGTGTTAGTGTCTTATAAAAACAAGATGATAGTACTGTAGTAATGTAAGAAAGGTCTACATAATAGTACTATAGTAATGACAGAATGGTCAACATAATAGTACTATAGTAATGACAATGGTCAACATAATATTAGGTAATGACAGAATGGTCAACATAACAGTACTATAGTAATGACAGAATGGTCAACATAATAGTACTATAGTAATGACAGAATGGTCAACATAATAGTACTATAGTACTGACAGAATGGTCAACATAATAGTACTATAGTAATGACAGAATGGTCAACATAATAGTACTATAGTAATGAGAGAATGATCAACATAATAGTACTATAGTAATGACAGAATGGTCAACATAATATTACGTAATGACAGAATGGTCAACTTAATAGTACTATAGTAATGACATAATGGTCAACATAATAGTACTATAGTAATGACAGAATGGTCAGCATAATATTTCGTAATGACATAATGGTCAACATAATAGTACTATAGTAATGACAGAATGGTCAACATAATAGTACTATAGTAATGAGAGAATGATCAACATAATAGTACTATAGTAATGACAGAATGGTCAACATAATATTACGTAATGACAGAATGGTCAACATAATAGTACTATAGTAATGACAGAATGGTCAACATAATATTAGGTAATGACAGAATGGTCAACATAACATTAGGTAATGACAGAATGGTCAACATAATAGTACTATAGTAATGACAGAATGGTCAACATAATAGTACTATAGTAATGACAGAATGGTCAACATAATAGTACTATAGTAATGACAGAATGGTCAACATAATAGTACTATAGTAATGACAGAATGATCAACATAATAGTACTATAGCAATGACAGAATGGTCAACATAATATTAGGTCATGACAGAATGGTCAACATAATAGTACTATAGTAATGACAGAATGGTCAACATAATATTAGGTAATGACAGAATGGTCAACATAACATTAGGTAATGACAGAATGGTCAACATAATAGTACTATAGTAATGACAGAATGATCAACATAATAGTACTATAGTAATGACAGAATGGTCAACATAATAGTACTATAGTAATGACAGAATGGTCAACATAATATTTCGTAATGACAGAATGGTCAACATAATAGTACTATAGTAATGACAGAATGGTCAACATAATAGTACTATAGTAATGACAGAATGGTCAACATAATAGTACTATAGTAATGACAGAATGGTCAACATAATAGTACTATAGTAATGACAAAATGGTCAACATAATAGTACTATAGTAATGACAGAATGATCAACATAATAGTACTATAGCAATGACAGAATGGTCAACATAATATTAGGTAATGACAGAATGGTCAACATAACATTAGGTAATGACAGAATGGTCAACATAATAGTACTATAGTAATGACAGAATGGTCAACATAATATTAGGTAATGACAGAATGGTCAACATAATAGTACTATAGTAATGACAGAATGGTCAACATAATAGTACTATAGTAATGACAGAATGGTCAACATAATATTAGGTAATGACAGAATGGTCAACATAATATTAGGTAATGACAGAATGGTCAACATAATAGTACTATAGTAATGACAATGGTCAACATAATAGTACTATAGTAATGACAATGGTCAACATAATAGTACTATAGTAATGACAGATTGGTCAACATAATAGTACTATAGTAATGACAGAATGGTCAACATAATATTAGGTAATGACAGAATAGTCAACATAATAGTACTATAGTAATGACAGAATGGTCAACATAATATTAGGTAATGACAGAATAGTCAACATAACATTAGGTAATGACAGAATGGTCAACATAATAGTACTATAGTAATGACAGAATGATCAACATAATAGTACTATAGTAATGACAGAATGGTCAACATAATATTACGTAATGACAGAATGGTCAACATAATAGTACTATAGTAATGACAGAATGGTCAACATAATAGTACTATAGTAATGACAGAATGGTCAACATAATAGTACTATAGTAATGACAGAATGGTCAACATAATAGTACTATAGTAATGACAGAATGGTCAACATAATATTAGGTAATGACAGAATGGTCAACATAATATTAGGTAATGACAGAATGGTCAACATAACAGTACTATAGTAATGACAATGGTCAACATAATAGTACTATAGTAATGACAGAATGGTCAACATAATAGTACTATAGTAATGACAGATTGGTCAACATAATAGTACTATAGTAATGACAGAATGATCAACATAATAGTACTATAGCAATGACAGAATGGTCAACATAATATTAGGTAATGACAGAATGGTCAACATAATAGTACTATAGTAATGACAAAATGGTCAACATAATATTAGGTAATGACAGAATGGTCAACATAACATTAGGTAATGACAGAATGGTCAACATAATATTTCGTAATGACAGAATGGTCAACATAATAGTACTATAGTAATGACAGAATGGTCAACATAATAGTACTATAGTAATGACAGAATGGTCAACATAATAGTACTATAGTAATGACAGAATGGTCAACATAATAGTACTATAGTAATGACAAAATGGTCAACATAATAGTACTATAGTAATGACAGAATGATCAACATAATAGTACTATAGCAATGACAGAATGGTCAACATAATATTAGGTAATGACAGAATGGTCAACATAATAGTACTATAGTAATGACAGAATGGTCAACATAATATTAGGTAATGACAGAATGGTCAACATAACATTAGGTAATGACAGAATGGTCAACATAATAGTACTATAGTAATGACAGAATGATCAACATAATAGTACTATAGTAATGACAGAATGGTCAACATAATATTACGTAATGACAGAATGGTCAACATAATAGTACTATAGTAATGACAGAATGGTCAACATAATAGTACTATAGTAATGACAGAATGGTCAACATAATAGTACTATAGTAATGACAGAATGGTCAACATAATAGTACTATAGTAATGGCAGAATGGTCAACATAATATTAGGTAATGACAGAATGGTCAACATAATATTAGGTAATGACAGAATGGTCAACATAACAGTACTATAGTAATGACAATGGTCAACATAATAGTACTATAGTAATGACAGAATGGTCAACATAATAGTACTATAGTAATGACAGATTGGTCAACATAATAGTACTATAGTAATGACAGAATGATCAACATAATAGTACTATAGCAATGACAGAATGGTCAACATAATATTAGGTAATGACAGAATGGTCAACATAATAGTACTATAGTAATGACAAAATGGTCAACATAATATTAGGTAATGACAGAATGGTCAACATAACATTAGGTAATGACAGAATGGTCAACATAATAGTACTATAGTAATGACAGAATGATCAACATAATAGTACTATAGTAATGACAGAATGGTCAACATAATAGTACTATAGTAATGACAGAATGGTCAACATAATATTTCGTAATGACAGAATGGTCAACATAATAGTACTATAGTAATGACAGAATGGTCAACATAATAGTACTATAGTAATGACAGAATGGTCAACATAATAGTACTATAGTAATGACAAAATGGTCAACATAATAGTACTATAGTAATGACAGAATGATCAACATAATAGTACTATAGTAATGACAGAATGATCAACATAATAGTACAATAGCAATGACAGAATGGTCAACATAATATTAGGTAATGACAGAATGGTCAACATAACATTAGGTAATGACAGAATGGTCAACATAATAGTACTATAGTAATGACAGAATGGTCAACATAATATTAGGTAATGACAGAATGGTCAACATAATAGTACTATAGTAATGACAGAATGGTCAACATAATAGTACTATAGTAATGGCAGAATGGTCAACATAATATTAGGTAATGACAGAATGGTCAACATAATATTAGGTAATGACAGAATGGTCAACATAATAGTACTATAGTAATGACAATGGTCAACATAATAGTACTATAGTAATGACAATGGTCAACATAATAGTACTATAGTAATGACAGATTGGTCAACATAATAGTACTATAGTAATGACAGAATGATCAACATAATAGTACTATAGCAATGACAGAATGGTCAACATAATATTAGGTCATGACAGAATGGTCAACATAATAGTACTATAGTAATGACAGAATGGTCAACATAATATTAGGTAATGACAGAATGGTCAACATAACATTAGGTAATGACAGAATGGTCAACATAATAGTACTATAGTAATGACAGAATGATCAACATAATAGTACTATAGTAATGACAGAATGGTCAACATAATATTTCGTAATGACAGAATGGTCAACATAATAGTACTATAGTAATGACAGAATGGTCAACATAATAGTACTATAGTAATGACAGAATGGTCAACATAATATTTCGTAATGACAGAATGGTCAACATAATATTACGTAATGACAGAATGGTCAACATAATAGTACTATAGTAATGACAGAATGGTCAACATAATAGTACTATAGTAATGACAGAATGGTCAACATAATATTTCGTAATGACAGAATGGTCAACATAATAGTACTATAGTAATGACAGAATGGTCAACATAATAGTACTATAGTAATGACAGAATGGTCAACATAATAGTACTATAGTAATGACAGAATGATCAACATAATAGTACTATAGCAATGACAGAATGGTCAACATAATATTAGGTAATGACAGAATGGTCAACATAACATTAGGTAATGACAGAATGGTCAACATAATAGTACTATAGTAATGACAGAATGGTCAACATAATATTAGGTAATGACAGAATGGTCAACATAATAGTACTATAGTAATGACAGAATGGTCAACATAATATTAGGTAATGACAGAATGGTCAACATAATATTAGGTAATGACAGAATAGTCAACATAATAGTACTATAGTAATGACAGAATGGTCAACATAATATTAGGTAATGACAGAATGGTCAACATAACATTAGGTAATGACAGAATGGTCAACATAATAGTACTATAGTAATGACAGAATGGTCAACATAATATTAGGTAATGACAGAATGGTCAACATAATAGTACTATAGTAATGACAGATTGGTCAACATAATAGTACTATAGTAATGACAGAATGGTCAACATAATATTAGGTAATGACAGAATAGTCAACATAATAGTACTATAGTAATGACAGAATGGTCAACATAATATTAGGTAATGACAGAATAGTCAACATAATAGTACTATAGTAATGACAGAATGGTCAACATAATATTAGGTAATGACAGAATGGTCAACATAATATTAGGTAATGACAGAAGTTAGTTTGCCGGGGGCAAACTACCTGCCCTCCAGGACACCTACACCACCCGATGCTACAGGAAGGCCATAAAGATCATCAAGGACATCAACCACCCGAGCCACTGCCTGTTCACCCCGCTGTCATCCAGAAGGCGAGGTCAGTACAGGTGCATCAAAGCTGGGACCGAGAGACTGAAAAACAGCTTCTATCTCAAGGCCATCAGACTGTTAAACAGCCACCACTAACATTGAGTGGCTACTGCCAACACACTGTCAATGACACTGACTCTACTCCAGCCACTTTAATCATGGGAATTGATGGGAAATTATGTAAATATATCACTAGCCACTTTAAACAATGCTACCTTAAATAATGTTACTTACCCTACATTGTTCATCTCATATGCATACGTTGATACTGTACTCTATATCATCGACTGCATCCTTATGTAATACATGTATCACTAGCCACTTTAACTATGCCACTTGGTTTACATACTTATCTCATATGTATATACTGTACTCGATATCATCTACTGTATCTTGCCTATGCTGCTCTGTACCATCACTCATTCATATATCCTTATGTACATATTCTTTATCCCCTTACACTGTGTATAAGACAGTAGTTTTTTTTTGGAATTGTTAGTTAGATTACTTGCTCGTTATTACTGCATTGTCGGAACTAGAAGCACAAGCATTTCGCTACACTCGCATTAACATCTGCTAACCATGTGTATGTGACAAATAAAATTTGATTTGATTTGATTTGATTTGATTTGATAATAGTACTATAGTAATGACAGAATAGTCAACATAATAGTACTATAGTAATGACAGAATGGTCAACATAATATTAGGTAATGACAGAATGGTCAACATAATATTTCCTACTAGAAATTCAAATAAAGGTGCCGTACAGGATGGAACTATTGTAGTCATGTCATAAGCAAACAATAAATTAATGTTCGTGTCACGACTTCCGAAGTCGGTCCCTCTCTTTGTCCGGGCGGCGTTAGGCGGTCTACGTCACCGGCCTTCTAGCCATCGCCGATCCACTTTTCATTTTCCATTTGTTTTGTCTTTGTTTTACACACCTGGTTTCAATTCCCCCATTACATGTTCATTATTTAACCCTCTGTTTTCCCCATGGTTTTTGTGGGTGATTGTTTTATGTATGTTCGGTCCGTTATTGTGGGCTCGGTATTACGACATATTATTGGAATATTTGAGTAAAGTTACTTGTGTTACTCATCTCTGCTGTCCTGAGCCTGACTCCTCTGCACCAGCTACACCCAGACCACTACAGTTCCTTTTGTTAACAGCATTTTAAACAAATGACATTTGTAATGACATCCTCATGATATAAGTTACTTATAGTAAAGAAATGAATGTATCTTAAACGATAAGACTTATGTTGTGCATTATAAGGGTCAGAGACCATCTACCTATTGGAATGTCCACGTTGGCATGGCAGCGCGTCTAGGGTTGCCCTGATATGCACCCCCCACAGCACCACATGAACCACAGGACATTGTGGCTCAATTGCAAAGTATGAAAATAATCTGAAAATGAACCGTGCTTTCTCTGTACGTACAGCCATGTGTCATCTGTCCCACAAATACTTCCTTTGGCCTTAAGCACCGATATGAGTATTAAATATTTCGCTGCAGATGAAAGTGGACATTTTATTATCCCTTTCACTGCACAGAGGAGTGATTAACACATGCACAACACATATATACACACAATGCATTCTCCAATGGACAATTCCCATTCAATCCCCATAGTAGCGTCTTCAGCTAACGCCTACCATCTGGGGACTAGCAGAGCTGTTTGTTTCTGCACGTTAGAGTAACTGTAGCTTCTGTCAGTTACAACACTGCACTTATCTGCTTTTCTGCACATTGGTATCCTGTATGTACCCAGAACGTACGTAGCATTCTCGCTACACTCGCATTAACATCTGCTAACGATGTGTATGTGACCAATAACATTTAATTTGATTTGATTTGGTAACACTTTCCATTGTGTTTTTTAAGTGTCCTACATTGTTGTTCCGTAATTGCCTTTTAATAGCATGCAATGGAGATGAAGGAATGAATTCTGTTCTTCAGTGATAAAACACTCATTTCCATTACGAGGCGCTTACTAAAGTTATATCTTGTAACAATTACAATAATTATTGTACAGGTTTTACGAGCCACTTAGTGTGAAGAGTTACTGTGGTGATTGGATTGGATTTACAATTTACGTGTTGTTAATTACCATTAAAAACAGACATGTACCCTACAAAACAAAAATGTGTCTTTAGGACGTGCCTAGAACGTCAGGACGTTTCGCTATTTTGCTGGGTCATTTCCTATTGTTTAATCCAAAACATTTGTTCACTAAATCACAGCTGGACTATCCAACGGGATGCTTACAAGTTAGTGGGTTCTCTTCTCTACACTTTGTTATAATAGTATACTGTAGGTAGGGGGCATTGGAGGAGGAGGAAGCTGTAGGTAGGGGGCATTAGAGGAGGAGGAAGCTGTAGGTAGGGGGCATTAGAGGAGGAGGAAGCTGTAGGTAGGGGGCATTGGAGGAGGAGGAAGCTGTATTTGGAGGAGGAGGAAGCTGTAGGTAGGGGGCATTGGAGGAGGAGGAAGCTGTAGGTAGGGGGCATTGGAGGAGGAGGAAGCTGTAGGTAGGGGGCATTAGAGGAGGAGGAAGCTGTAGGTAGGGGGCATTAGAGGAGGAGGAAGCTGTAGGTAGGGGGCATTAGAGGAGGAGGAAGCTGTAGGTAGGGGGCATTAGAGGAGGAGGAAGCTGTAGGTAGGGGGCATTAGAGGAGGAGGGAGTCTTAAACTTTAAACTTGTTCTAGAACACTTTTTTTGAAAGAACATTTTTTTCCAAAAACAAATTGCATCATGGCCCGGGAAATGTAGAAGTTTACAGTTTAATTGCTGGGCAGCTCTTCTGAGTAACTAATGTCACAGACTGGATCTGTTCATTCTCCTTTTTTTTGTTGGTTTAAGAGTCTGAGGACAACAATCTGTGCTTGACGGAACACGAGGTCATGGTATACAACAGACCAGATGGATAACAACCTGTGTCTTATGTCTTACAATTTTAGAATCTACTTTAATGCATCTCAACTAAGGAACCTACAGGATCAAACCTAGGTACTGTTGACATAGTTCCAAAACCATTCTTTTTTCTCAATATTAGGTTTAGTAGACCTAGCCTGGATGCTTTGATTTCACTGTCTACATCCCCCTCTGCATCAGATATCCTCTGCTCTGTGTCCTGCAGCATTCCACATTAGACTATCATATTCTAGGCATATCAGCCAAATGCATCTTCTGTTGATCTCTCTGATCTGAGGAAGAAGCCTCCCCAGGCACTCGTTGGGGCCAGATCTTACCCCACAAGAACTCTCCCGATACCCTTTGGAAAATAAACGCAAGGCTGAAATTGCTGGGCAAGCAGGACACGTTAGTTAAACAAACAGGGGGCTAACAGAGACTCTCACGATACTGTGACTGTCAGGAGTCCATCAGGGAGAGTTGGGCTCATAATCACGCCAGTCCATCAATCCATCCACAATGAAGCTGTTGGATCGCCTGTTGCAGTGAAATGACACTGTATAATAGCTCATGTTAAATGCTCCCATGTTTTGACTATTCAGATTACTGTACTTAGCCAGTTGACTATTCTGTCTAGACTATTTAGTCAGGTGACTATTCTGTCTAGACTATTTAGTCAGGTGACTATTCTGTCTAGACTATTTAGTCAGGTGACTATTCTGTCTAGACTATTTAGTCAGGTGACTATTCTGTCTAGACTATTTAGTCAGGTGACTATTCTGTCTAGACTATTTAGTCAGGTGACTATTCTGTCTAGACTATTTAGTCAGGCGACTATTCTGTCTAAACTATTTAGTCAGGTGACTATTCTGTCTAGACTATTTAGTCAGGTGACTATTCTGTCTAGACTAGTTAGTCAGGTGACTATTCAGCCACAGTGCCAATTTACTGTATAGGAGCTGTTTTCTTTTTTCTTTTCTGAACATGGAGAATGTCTAGAACTGGAAATACTGTATATGTGGTATGTATGTCCGAGCTACATGTTCAACTACTGTATATGTTGACTGTCCCTGTTTTTCTCTTGTCTGTCTTTCTATAGAAAAGGGCAGGCTTGTATTGAGGAAAGGACAGGCTTGTATTGAGGAAAGGACAGGCTTGTATTGAGGAAAGGACAGGCTTGTATTGAGGAAAGGGAAGGCTGATGACAACATGCTGTAAACGATCAGAGAATCAAAGTCAACGTCTACAGGCCCTTCAGATCTTCTGTCCTCACAACAGCCTGTAGCTCAGTGGTCTTTCCTTCCAAGGCATGTAAAAGCCCAGCCCATTCAAAGTCACCCTTTTCATTTCACATCTGGCAATGGTAACAAACCTCGGTGGAAAAATTCCTTGGATTCTTTTTAATCAAAGGACTGCGAACTATGAGGTTGAACCTGTTCGCTGTGTTTCGGCAGCTATGTTTCAGCCTGGCCCGAGTAGTGACCTGCGCTGTTCGAATTCCTAGGCCACAAACAGCAGAGTACGTCTTTAACATGGACATTCCTGTACCTTACAGAAGACGGTTTTACAATGCAGTGACTGACCGTTCATTTTATGACTCTGGCATTTCTCCTCTTGTTAGAGGAACTTAAGAACAGGAAATACCATGATAATTGGTTATCACTTGGCCATTGTATATAGCTGTCAAAGGGGTGTTTGGATGCTTGTCATTGTTCCGTTTTCACATACACTATATATACAAAAATATATGGACACCCCTTCAAATCAGTGAATACGGCTAATTCAACCACACCCGTTGTTGACAGATGTATAAAACCGAGCACACAGCCATGCAATCTCCATAGACAAACACTGTCAGTTAAAGCTCCATGTGAGCAAACATAACGTCACATTTGACGGCAGTGACACCTCAGGGGAAGCTAACATAGAAGAGTCACCATGTGGTTGAAAAGCGATATAAGTGCTATTTTTGGAAATCTTCTCTCTTGTAATGCTAATCATTATCTTTATGTTAAATTACCCGAAACATCACAACAGTGGAGGTTGCGTTGTTCCTTTGTCTGTCTCCGTAAAATAAAATAGAAGAGAAGGAATATAAAATATTGTGTCATGTAGCTTGTCTGAAGGAGCTATCTTGACGATAGCAGTGCTCTCGTATTCCTATTCATCACTGATGAACAATGCCTTTCCCAGTGTTAATGTACCTACTGGAAACATTTCCATTAGTCCATTAGTACCCAGTTCACTCCATAATGAGGGTCTCTTTTTTATTGAGAACACCTTGTAAACACTGAAAGAAAACTAAAAAAAGAACCTCAGCCGTGTTTTTATTCTGCTGTGGATATTGGAAGAGAGTGACTGGTTCTCTGTCATTGAAAGTGAAAGACAGAGGAGGATTCTACTAATTTGTTCACCGCTGGTTGGAAAAGGGTCTGGAAACATTGAAAATGACTGACTACAAGCTTTTATGTCTACTGTCTGACTGGTAGGCCACCGGTGTCTGTCAGAAATATGCTAATGCACTGACGGTGGCTCTTAGCATGGCCTTCTATTGACTCCTCTCAGAAATATGCTAATGCACTGACGGTGGCTCTTAGCATGGCCTTCTATTGACTCCTCTCAGAAATATGCTAATGCACTGACGGTGACTCTTAGCATGGCCTTCTATTGACTCCTCTCAGAAATATGCTAATGCACTGACGGTGACTCTTAGCATGGCCTTCTATTGACTCCTCTCAGAAATATGCTAATGCACTGATGGTGACTCTTAGCATGGCCTTCTATTGACTCCTCTCAGAAATATCCTAATGCACTGACGGTGACTCTTAGCATGGCCTTCTATTGACTCCTCTCAGAAATATCCTAATGCACTGACGGTGACTCTTAGCATGGCCTTCTATTGACTCCTCTCAGAAATATCCTAATGCACTGACGGTGACTCTTAGCATGGCCTTCTATTGACTCCTCTCAGAAATATGCTAATGCACTGACGGTGACTCTTAGCATGGCCTTCTATTGACTCCTCTCAGAAATATCCTAATGCACTGACGGTGACTCTTAGCATGGCCTTCTATTGACTCCTCTCAGAAATATCCTAATGCACTGACGGTGACTCTCAGCATGGCCTTCTATTGACTCCTCTCAGCTTCTGGTCAGACAGAGACATAAATTATATGAATTAATAGATGACTTCGCTGTCCTTCAAAACATCTAACTGTTGTTACATTCCGATACAGTCAGTCCTGGGATTTGAAAAGGCAACCTTCTGATTAACAGCCCACTTCTCTAACTTTGAGACTGCCAACCTCTTATGCGTGCAGTAGTGGAATGATAATGAGCAACAAAACGATAAGATGAAACCTGAGATAGCTATGGGTCTCTGTTCTCTGACAGGGTAAATATCCCTGTTCAGTTGAAGGCTTGCAGAGCTCAGGGACTCCCATACATCTTGCATTAGTTATACATCCTTTGACTTGGCTGGCAGCCAACAGACACATTTTTGACATTTTTTTAGGGCTGTGTTGTGCTTCGATACAGAACTTGAATTACTGCAATTGAAGGAGCACCTACACTGCACAGCCAAAAGTATTCTGAACTTCCAACTTTGTGGCAACAGTTTGGGGAAGGCCCATTCCTGTTTCAACATGACAATTCCCCCGTGCACAAAGCGAGGTCCATACAGAAATGGTTTGTTGAGGCCTGTGTGGAAGAACTTGACTTGCCTGCACAGAGCCCTGACCTCAACCCCATCGAACACCTTTGGGATGAATTGGAACACCGACTGCATGCCAGACCTAATCGCCCAACATCAGTGCCCAACCTCACTAATGCTCTTGTGGCTGAATGGAAGGAAGTCCCCGCAGCAATGTTCCAACATCTAGTGGAAAGCCTTCCCAGAAGAGTGGAGGCTGTTATAGCAGCAAAGGGGGACCAACTCCATATTTATGCCTTCCCAGAAGAGTAGAGGCTGTTATAGCAGCAAAGGGGGACCAACTCCATATTAATACCCATGATTTTTGAATGAGATGTTTGACGAGCAGGTGTCCACATACTTTGGTCATGTAGTGTATTCGCAAAAATATTATATGAATATGAGAATTACCCAAGAGATGATAATGCCTTCTTTATAAATGTACATATCCTTTGTAAAATATTTGGCTTTGCAGGTTTGAAAACGAAAGTCAGCTTCAAGATCAATAAGGAATTGTCACAGAGAGAGATATTACATATTAAGTGTGTAATTTATACAGCCCTGAATAAACTTCCTGAGATAATGAAATTGTTGAACGCACCAAGTGTGAGCACTTCATCATAGCACACTTGTTTAAACCCTTTGCCAATTGCGCAATGAAATAAACACATTTTAGAACTCTTTGGGAGTTTGTTGTTTCTGTCCGTTGTTCTTCTTGAACGTTCTTCCTGTCCATCATTCCTCTTGAACGTTCTTCCTGTCCATCATTCCTCTTGAACGCTCTTCCTGTCCATCATTCCTCTTGAACGTTCTTCCTGTCCGTCATTCCTTTTGAACGTTCTTCCTGTCCATCATTCCTCTTGAACGTTCTTCCTGTCCATCATTCCTCTTGAACGCTCTTCCTGTCCATCATTCCTCTTGAACGTTCTTCCTGTCCATCATTCCTTTTGAACGTTCTTCCTGTCCATCATTCCTCTTGAACGTTCTTCCTGTCCATCATTCCTCTTGAACGTTCTTCCTGTCCATCATTCCTCTTGAACGTTCTTCCTGTCCATCATTCCTCTTGAACGCTCTTCCTGTCCATCATTCCTTTTGAACGTTCTTCCTGTCCATCATTCCTTTTGAACGTTCTTCCTGTCCATCATTCCTCTTGAACGCTCTTCCTGTCCATCATTCCTCTTGAACGTTCTTCCTGTCCATCATTCCTCTTGAACGTTCTTCCTGTCCGTCATTCCTCTTGAACGTTCTTCCTGTCCATCATTCCTCTTGAACGTTCTTCCTGTCCATCATTCCTCTTGAACGTTCTTCCTGTCCATCATTCCTTTTGAACGTTCTTCCTGTCCATCATTCCTCTTGAACGTTCTTCCTGTCCATCATTCCTCTTGAACGTTCTTCCTGTCCATCATTCCTCTTGAACGTTCTTCCTGTCCATCATTCCTCTTGAACGCTCTTCCTGTCCATCATTCCTCTTGAACGTTCTTCCCGTCCGTCATTCCTCTTGAGCGTTCTTCCCATCCGTCATTCCTCTTGAACGTTCTTCCCGTCCGTCATTCCTCTTGAACGTTCTTCCTGTCCATCATTCCTCTTGAACATTCTTCCTGTCCATCATTCCTCTTGAACGTTCTTCCTGTCCATCATTCCTCTTGAACGTTCTTCCCGTCCGTCGTTCCTCTTGAACGTTCTTCCCGTCAGTTGTTCCTCTTGAACGCTCTTCCTGTAATCATTCCTCTTGAACGCTCTTCCTGTCCATCATTCCTCTTGAACGCTCTTCCTGATCATCATGCCTCTTGAACGTTCTTCCCGTCCATCATTCCTCTTGAATGTTCTTCCCGTCCGTCATCCCTCTTGAACGTTCTTCCTGTCCATCATTCCTCTTGAACGTTCTTCCCGTCCATCATTCCTCTTGAACGTTCTTCCTGTCATCATTCCTCTTGAACGTTCTTCCCGTCCATCATTCCTCTTGAACGTTCTTCCCGTCAGTTGTTCCTCTTGAACGTTCTTCCCGTCCATCATTCCTCTTGAACGTTCTTCCTGTCAGTTGTTCCTCTTGAACGCTCTTCCTGTCCATCATTCCTCTTGAACGTTCTTCCTGTCAGTTGTTCCTCTTGAACATTCTTCCTGTCCATCATTCCTCTTGAACGTTCTTCCTGTCCATCATTCCTCTTGAACGTTCTTCCCGTCAGTTGTTCCTCTTGAACGTTCTTCCTGTCCATCATTCCTCTTGAACGTTCTTCCCATCCGTCATTCCTCTTGAGCGTTCTTCCCATCAGTTGTTCCTCTTGAACGTTCTTCCTGTCCATCATTCCTCTCGAACGTTCTTCCCGTCCATCATTCCTCTTGAACGTTCCTCCTGTCCATCATTCCTCTTGAACGTTCTTCCCGTCCATCATTCCTCTTGAACGTTCTTCCCGTCAGTTGTTCCTCTTGAACGTTCTTTCTGTCAGTTGTTCCTCTTGAACGCTCTTCCTGATCATCATGCCTCTTGAACGTTCTTCCCGTCCATCATTCCTCTTGAACGTTCCTCCTGTCCATCATTCCTCTTGAACGTTCTTCCCATCCGTCATTCCTCTTGAGCGTTCTTCCCATCAGTTGTTCCTCTTGAACGTTCTTCCTGTCCATCATTCCTCTTGAACGTTCTTCCCGTCCATCATTCCTCTTGAACGTTCTTCCTGTCATCATTCCTCTTGAACGTTCTTCCTGTCCGTCATCCCTCTTGAACGTTCTTCCTGTCCATCATTCCTCTTGAACGTTCTTCCCGTCCATCATTCCTCTTGAACGTTCTTCCTGTCCATCATTCCTCTTGAACGTTCTTCCCGTCCATCATTCCTCTTGAACGTTCTTCCCGTCAGTTGTTCCTCTTGAACGTTCTTCCCGTCAGTTGTTCCTCTTGAACGTTCTTCCCGTCCGTCGTTCCTCTTGAACGTTCTTCCTGTCCATCATTCCTCTTGAACGCTCTTCCTGATCATCATGCCTCTTGAACGTTCTTCCCGTCCATCATTCCTCTTGAACGTTCTTCCCGTCCGTCATCCCTCTTGAACGTTCTTCCCGTCCATCATTCCTCTTGAACGTTCTTCCTGTCCATCATTCCTCTTGAACGTTCTTCCCGTCCATCATTCCTCTTGAACGTTCTTCCCGTCAGTTGTTCCTCTTGAACGTTCTTCCTGTCCATCATTCCTCTTGAACGTTCTTCCCGTCCAACATTCCTCTTGAACGTTCTTCCCGTCAGTTGTTCCTCTTGAACATTCTTCCTGTCCATCATTCCTCTTGAACGTTCTTCCTGTCCATCATTCCTCTTGAACGCTCTTCCCGGCCATCATTCCTCTTGAACGTTCTTCCTGTCAGTTGTTCCTCTTGAACGCTCTTCCTGTCCATCATTCCTCTTGAACGTTCTTCCCGGCCATCATTCCTCTTGAACCTTCTTCCTGTCCATCATTCCTCTTGAACGTTCTTCCCGTCAGTTGTTCCTCTTGAACGTTCTTCCTGTCCATCATTCCTCTTGAACGTTCTTCCCATCCGTCATTCCTCTTGAGCGTTCTTCCCATCAGTTGTTCCTCTTGAACATTCTTCCTGTCCATCATTCCTCTCGAACGTTCTTCCCGTCCATCATTCCTCTTGAACGTTCCTCCTGTCCATCATTCCTCTTGAACGTTCTTCCCGTCCATCATTCCTCTTGAACGTTCTTCCCGTCAGTTGTTCCTCTTGAACGTTCTTTCTGTCAGTTGTTCCTCTTGAACGTTCTTCCAGTCCATCATTCCTCTTGAACGTTCTTCCTGTCCATCATTCCTCTTGAACATTCTTCCCGTCCATAATTCCTCTTGAACGTTCTTCCCGTCCGTCATTCCTCTTGAACGTTCTTCCCGTCCATCATTCCTCTTGAACGTTCTTCCTGTCAGTTGTTCCTCTTGAACGTTCTTCCCGTCCATCATTCCTCTTGAGCGTTCTTCCCATCCGTCATTCCTCTTGAACGTTCTTCCTGTCAGTTGTTCCTCTTGAACGTTCTTCCCGTCAGTTGTTCCTCTTGAACGTTCTTCCCGGCCATCATTCCTCTTGAACGTTCTTCCTGTCAGTTGTTCCTCTTGAGCGTTCTTCCCATCCGTCATTCCTCTTGAGCGTTCTTCCCATCAGTTGTTCCTCTTGAACGTTCTTCCTGTCCATAATTCCTCTCGAACGTTCTTCCCGTCCATCATTCCTCTTGAACGTTCTTCCCGTCCATCATTCCTCTTGAACGTTCTTCCCGTCCATCATTCCTCTTGAACGTTCTTCCCGTCCATCATTCCCCTTGAACGTTCTTCCCGTCCGTCATTCCTCTTGAACGTTCTTCCCTTCCTCTTGAACGATTGAGTATTGCAAACCAAACGAGGCCCTTCGAATCTGCCATGCCCAAACTGGTTATGGCCCCCACTGGAGTTACCAGGCACTCTCTATCTCACTATGTGATTTCAAAGTATACTGTATAGGAAGAGTGTTTGGGTGGTATATCAAAAACAGAGTTATTGGGTGTTATATCAAAAACATAGTTATTGGGTGTTATATTAAAATAGTTATTGGGTGTTAAATTGTATATTGCTGTTAAACTTTTTGTCGGTAGTAAAGTATTTTTTTTGTTTGTGTTTTATTTCATCTTTATTTAACAAGTCAGTTAAGAACAAATTTTTATTTACAATGGTCTACCAAAAGGCAGAAGGCCTCCTGCGGGGACGGGGGGCTTAGATTAACAATTAAAAATAAATATAGGACAAAACATACATTACGACAAGAGAGACAACACAACATAAAGAGAGACCGAAGATAACAACATAGCATGGCAGCAGCACAATATGACAACATGGTAGCGACACATCATGGCAGCAGCACAATATGACAACATGGTAGCATCACAACATGGCAGCAGCACAATATGACAACATGGTAGCAACACAACATGGCAGCAGCACAATATGACAACATGGTAGCGACACATCATGGCAGCAGCACAATATGACATCATGGTAGCAACACAACATGGCAGCAGCACAATATGACAACATGGTAGCAACACAACATGGCAGCAGCACAATATGACAACATGGTAGCGACACATCATGGCAGCAGCACAATATGACAACATGGTAGCGACACAACATTGCAGCAACACAATATGACAACATGGTAGCAACACAACATGGCAGCAACACAATATGACAACATGGTAGCGACACAACATGGCAGCAGCACAATATGACAACATGGTAGCGACACAACATGGCAGCAGCACAATATGACAACATGGTAGCAACACAACATGGCAGCAGCACAATATGACAACATGGTAGCGACACAACATGGCAGCAGCACAATATGACAACATGGTAGCGACACAACATGGCAGCAGCACAATATGACAACATGGTAGCGACACAACATGGCAGCAACACAATATGACAACATGGTAGCAACACAACATGGCAGCAACACAATATGACAACATGGTAGCAACACAACATGGCAGCAACACAATATGACAACATAGTAGCGACACAACATGGCAGCAACACAATATGACAACATGGTAGCGACACAACATGGTAGCAACACAACATGGCAGCAACACAATATGACAACATGGTAGCGACACAACATGGTAGCAACACATGACAACATGGTAGCATCACAACATGGCAGCAGCACAATATGACAACATGGTAGCAACACAACATGGCAGCAGCACAATATGACAACATGGTAGCGACACAACATGGCAGCAACACAATATGACAACATGGTAGCAACACAACATGGCAGCAACACAATATGACAACATGGTAGCAACACAACATGGCAGCAACACAATATGACAACATGGTAGCGACACAATATGACAACATGGTAGCGACACAACATGGCAGCAGCACAATATGACAACATGGTAGCAACACAACATGGCAGCAGCACAATATGACAACATGGTAGCGACACAACATGGCAGCAGCACAATATGACAACATGGTAACGACACATCATGGCAGCAGCACAATATGACAACATGGTAGCGACACATCATGGCAGCAGCACAATATGACAACATGGTAGCGACACAACATGGTAGCAACACAACATGACAACATGGTAGCATCACAACATGGCAGCAGCACAATATGACAACATGGTAGCAACACAACATGGCAGCAGCACAATATGACAACATGGTAGCGACACAACATGGCAGCAGCACAATATGACAACATGGTAGCGACACAACATGGCAGCAGCACAATATGACAACATGGTAGCGACACAACATGGTAGCAGCACAACATGGCAGCAGCACAATATGACAACATGGTAGCGACACAACATGGCAGCAGCACAATATGACAACATGGTAGCAACACAACATGGCAGCAGCACAATATGACAACATGGTAGCGACACAACATGGCAGCAGCACAATATGACAACATGGTAGCAACACAACATGGCAGCAACACAATATGACAACATGGTAGCGACACAACATGGCAGCAGCACAATATGACAACATGGTAGCGACACAACATGGCAGCAGCCCAATATGACAACATGGTAGTGACACAACATGGCAGCAGCACAATATGACAACATGGTAGCGACACAACATGGCAGCAACACAATATGACAACATGGTAGCGACACAACATGGCAGCAGCACAATATGACAACATGGTAGCGACACATCATGGCAGCAGCACAATATGACAACATGGTAGCGACACATCATGGCAGCAGCACAATATGACAACATGGTAGCGACACAACATGGTAGCAACACAACATGACAACATGGTAGCATCACAACATGGCAGCAGCACAATATGACAACATGGTAGCAACACAACATGGCAGCAGCACAATATGACAACATGGTAGCGACACAACATGGCAGCAGCACAATATGACAACATGGTAGCACACAACATGGCAGCAGCACAATATGACAACATGGTAGCGACACAACATGGTAGCAGCACAACATGGCAGCAGCACAATATGACAACATGGTAGCGACACAACATGGCAGCAGCACAATATGACAACATGGTAGCAACACAACATGGCAGCAGCACAATATGACAACATGGTAGCGACACAACATGGCAGCAGCCCAATATGACAACTTGGTAGTGACACAACATGGCAGCAGCACAATATGACAACATGGTAGCGACACAACATGGCAGCAACACAATATGACAACATGGTAGCAACACAACATGGTAGCAACACAACATGACAACATGGTAGCACCACAACATGGCAGCAGCACAATATGACAACATGGTAGCGACACAACATGGCAGCAGCACAATATGACAACATGGTAGTGACACAACATGGTAGCAACACAACATGACAACATGGTAGCAGCACAACATGGCAGCAACACAATATGACAACATGGTAGCAACACAACATGGCAGCAACACAACATGGCAGCAACACAATATGACAACATGGTAGCATCACAACATGGCAGCAACACAATATGACAACATGGTAGCGACACAACATGGTAGCGACACAACATGGCAGCAACACAATATGACAACATGGTAGCGACACAACATGGCAGCAGCACAATATGACAACATAGTAGCGACACAACATGGCAGCAGCACAATATGACAACATGGTAGCGACACAACATGGCAGCAGCACAATATGACAACATGGTAGCAACACAACATGGTAGCAACACAACATGGCAGCAACACAATATGACAACATGGTAGCGACACAACATGGTAGCAACACAACATGCCAACATGGTAGCAACACAACATGGCAGCAGCACAATATGACAACATGGTAGCGACACAACATGGCAGCAGCACAATATGACAACATGGTAGAATCACAACATGGCAGCAAAACAATATGACAACATGGTAGCAACACAACATGGTAGCAACACAACATGGCAGCAACACAATATGACAACTTGGTAGCAACACAACATGGCAGCAACACAACATGGCAGCAACACAACATGGTACAAACTTTTTAGGGCACAGACAACAATACAAAGGCCAAGAAGGTGGAGACAACAATTCAAAGGCCAAGAAGGTAGAGACAACAATTCAAAGGCCAAGAAGGTAGAGACAACAATACAAAGGCCAAGAAGGTAGAGACAACAATACAAAGGCCAAGAAGGTAGAGACAACAATACAAAAGTAAATGCCGAAAAGTAAATGTGGACAGTTCAAATATCTTCAAAATGCACCTCAAATTGGATAAGGACCAGTGCAGTTGCGTCCCAGCTGTGTCTGTCTTCACTTGTAGCCTGTGAGAAAGACCCGATCACGTGATGGAGATCGCGCAGCACTCAGGGACAGAAAAGGCATGGATTTTTTTGGGGTGCATTACGGACACAAAGGGGATGCTGCCATGAAATTTGATGCATTATGAAGTGTTTGCCAAATTGTGAATGAGAGACTGATGATATGTGTGTGTGTACAGCCTGCGCAAAAAAATGACAACTTAAAAAAAAAAGGTATTCAAGGTATTATAGAACCAGGTGAGTCCTGTTTAATGGTAAAGGTATTATAGAACCAGGTGAGTCCTGTTTAATGGTAAAGGTATAATAGAACCAGGTGAGTCCTGTTTAATGGTAAAGGTATTATAGAACCAGGTGAGTCCTGTTTAATGGTAAAGGTATTAGAGGTATTATAGAACCAGGTGAGTCATGTTTAATGGTAAAGGTATTATAGAACCAGGTGAGTCCTGTTTAATGGTAAAGGTATTATAGAACCAGGTGAGTCCTGTTTAATGGTAAAGGTATTATAGAACCAGGTGAGTCCTGTTTAATGGTAAAGGTATTATAGAACCAGGTGAGTCCTGTTTAATGGTAAAGGTATTAGAGGTATTATAGAACCAGGTGAGTCCTGTTTAATGGTAAAGGTATTAGAGGTATTATAGAACCAGGTGAGTCCTGTTTAATGGTAAAGGTATTCAAGGTATTATAGAGCCAGGTGAGTCCTGTTTAATGGTAAAGGTATTATAGAACCAGGTGAGTCCTGTTTAATGGTAAAGGTATTATAGAACCAGGTGAGTCCTGTTTAATGGTAAAGGTATTAGAGGTATTATAGAACCAGGTGAGTCCTGTTTAATGGTAAAGGTATTAGAGGTATTATAGAACCAGGTGAGTCCTGTTTAATGGTAAAGGTATTAGAGGTATTATAGAACCAGGTGAGTCCTGTTTAATGGTAAGGTATTATAGAACCAGGTGAGTCCTGTTTAATGGTAAAGGTATTAGAGGTATTATAGAACCAGGTGAGTCCTGTTTAATGGTAAAGGTATTATAGAACCAGGTGAGTCCTGTTTAATGGTAAAGGTATTATAGAACCAGGTGAGTCCTGTTTAATGGTAAAGGTATTATAGAACCAGGTGAGTCCTGTTTAATGGTAAAGGTATTATAGAACCAGGTGAGTCCTGTTTAATGGTAAAGGTATTAGAGGTATTATAGAACCAGGTGAGTCCTGTTTAATGGTAAAGGTATTATAGAGCCAGGTGAGTCCTGTTTAATGGTAAAGGTATTATAGAACCAGGTGAGTCCTGTTTAATGGTAAAGGTATTAGAGGTATTATAGAACCAGGTGAGTCCTGTTTAATGGTAAAGGTATTAGAGGTAGAGACCAGGTGAGTCCTGTTTAATGGTAAAGGTATTATAGAACCAGGTGAGTCCTGTTTAATGGTAAATTAGGTATTATAGAACCAGGTGAGTCCTGTTTAATGGTAAAGGTATTATAGAACCAGGTGAGTCCTGTTTAATGGTAAAGGTATTAGAGGTATTATAGAACCAGGTGAGTCCTGTTTAATGGTAAAGGTATTAGAGGTATTATAGAACCAGGTGAGTCCTGTTTAATGGTAAAGGTATTAGAGGTATTACAGAACCAGGTGAGTCCTGTTTAATGGTAAAGGTATTATAGAACCAGGTGAGTCCTGTTTAATGGTAAAGGTATTATAGAACCAGGTGAGTCCTGTTTAATGGTAAAGGTATTATAGAACCAGGTGAGTCCTGTTTAATGGTAAAGGTATTATAGAACCAGGTGAGTCCTGTTTAATGGTAAAGGTATTATAGAACCAGGTGAGTCCTGTTTAATGGTAAAGGTATTATAGAACCAGGTGAGTCCTGTTTAATGGTAAAGGTATTATAGAACCAGGTGAGTCCTGTTTAATGGTAAAGGTATTATAGAACCAGGTGAGTCCTGTTTAATGGTAAAGGTATTAGAGGTATTATAGAACCAGGTGAGTCCTGTTTAATGGTAAAGGTATTAGAGGTATTATAGAACCAGGTGAGTCCTGTTTAATGGTAAAGGTATTAGAGGTATTATAGAACCAGGTGAGTCCTGTTTAATGGTAAAGGTATTATAGAACCAGGTGAGTCCTGTTTAATGGTAAAGGTATTATAGAACCAGGTGAGTCCTGTTTAATGGTAAAGGTATTATAGAACCAGGTGAGTCCTGTTTAATGGTAAAGGTATTATAGAACCAGGTGAGTCCTGTTTAATGGTAAAGGTATTATAGAGCCAGGTGAGTCCTGTTTAATGGTAAAGGTATTATAGAACCAGGTGAGTCCTGTTTAATGGTAAAGGTATTAGAGGTATTATAGAACCAGGTGAGTCCTGTTTAATGGTAAAGGTATTATAGAACCAGGTGAGTCCTGTTTAATGGTAAAGGTATTAGAGGTATTATAGAACCAGGTGAGTCCTGTTTAATGGTAAAGGTATTAGAGGTATTATAGAACCAGGTGAGTCCTGTTTAATGGTAAAGGTATTAGAAAGGTATTATAGAACCAGGTGAGTCCTGTTTAATGGTAAAGGTATTAGAGGTATTATAGAACCAGGTGAGTCCTGTTTAATGGTAAAGGTATTATAGAACCAGGTGAGTCCTGTTTAATGGTAAAGGTATTAGAACCAGGTGAGTCCTGTTTAATGGTAAAGGTATTAGAGGTATTATAGAACCAGGTGAGTCCTGTTTAATGGTAAAGGTATTATAGAACCAGGTGAGTCCTGTTTAATGGTAAAGGTATTAGAGGTATTAGAGGTATATAGAACCAGGTGAGTCCTGTTTAATGGTAAAGGTATTAGAGGTATTATAGAACCAGGTGAGTCCTGTTTAATGGTAAAGGTATTATAGAACCAGGTGAGTCCTGTTTAATGGTAAAGGTATTATAGAACCAGGTGAGTCCTGTTTAATGGTAAAGGTATTAGAGGTATTATAGAACCAGGTGTTTAGTAAAGGTATTAGAGGTATTATAGAACCAGGTTTGTTTAATGGTAAAGGTATTAGAGGTATTATAGAACCAGGTGAGTCCTGTTTAATGGTAAAGGTATTAGAGGTATTATAGAACCAGGTGAGTCCTGTTTAATGGTAAAGGTATTAGAGGTATTATAGAACCAGGTGAGTCCTGTTTAATGGTAAAGGTATTATATTATAGAACCAGGTGAGTCCTGTTTAATGGTAAAGGTATTAGTTTAATGGTATTATAGAACCAGGTGAGTCCTGTTTAATGGTAAAGGTATTATAGAACCAGGTGAGTCCTGTTTAATGGTAAAGGTATTAGAGGTATTATAGAACCAGGTGAGTCCTGTTTAATGGTAAGTAGGTATTATAGAACCAGGTGAGTCCTGTTTAATGGTAAAGGTATTAGAGGTATTATAGAACCAGGTGAGTCCTGTTTAATGGTAAAGGTATTAGAGGTATTATAGAACCAGGTGAGTCCTGTTTAATGGTAAAGGTATTATATTATAGAACCAGGTGAGTCCTGTTTAATGGTAAAGGTATTATAGAACCAGGTGAGTCCTGTTTAATGGTAAAGGTATTATAGAACCAGGTATTATAGAACCAGGTGAGTCCTGTTTAATGGTAAAGGTATTAGAGGTATTATAGAACCAGGTGAGTCCTGTTTAATGGTAAAGGTATTAGAGGTATTATAGAACCAGGTGAGTCCTGTTTAATGGTAAAGGTATTAGAACCAGGGTAGAACCAGGTGAGTCCTGTTTAATGGTAAAGGTATTAGAGGTATTATAGAACCAGGTGAGTCCTGTTTAATGGTAAAGGTATTATAGAACCATGTGAGTCCTGTTTAATGGTAAAGGTATTAGAGGTATTATAGAACCAGGTGAGTCCTGTTTAATGGTAAAGGTATTAGAGGTATTATAGAACCAGGTGAGTCCTGTTTAATGGTAAAGGTATTAGAGGTATTATAGAACCAGGTGAGTCCTGTTTAATGGTAAAGGTATTATAGAACCAGGTGAGTCCTGTTTAATGGTAAAGGTATTAGAGGTATTATAGAACCAGGTGAGTCCTGTTTAATGGTAAAGGTATTAGAGGTATTATAGAACCAGGTGAGTCCTGTTTAATGGTAAAGGTATTATAGAACCAGGTGAGTCCTGTTTAATGGTAAAGGTATTAGAGGTATTATAGAACCAGGTGAGTCCTGTTTAATGGTAAAGGTATTATAGAACCAGGTGAGTCCTGTTTAATGGTAAAGGTAACCATGTGAGTCCTGTTTAATGGTAAAGGTATTATAGAACCAGGTGAGTCCTGTTTAATGGTAAAGGTATTAGAGGTATTATAGAACCAGGTGAGTCCTGTTTAATGGTAAATTATAGAACCAGTGAGTCCTGTTTAATGGTAAAGGTATTATAGAACCAGGTGAGTCCTGTTTAATGGTAAAGGTATTAGAGGTATTATAGAACCAGGTGAGTCCTGTTTAATGGTAAAGGTATTAGAGGTATTATAGAACCAGGTGAGTCCTGTTTAATGGTAAAGGTATTATAGAGCCAGGTGAGTCCTGTTTAATGGTAAAGGTATTAGAGGTATTATAGAACCAGGTGAGTCCTGTTTAATGGTAAAGGTATTAGAGGTATTATAGAACCAGGTGAGTCCTGTTTAATGGTAAAGGTATTAGAGGTATTATAGAACCAGGTGAGTCCTGTTTAATGGTAAAGGTATTAGAGGTATTATAGAACCAGGTGAGTCCTGTTTAATGGTAAAGGTATTATAGAACCAGGTGAGTCCTGTTTAATGGTAAAGGTATTATAGAACCAGGTGAGTCCTGTTTAATGGTAAAGGTATTAGAGGTATTATAGAACCAGGTGAGTCCTGTTTAATGGTAAAGGTATTAGAGGTATTATAGAACCAGGTGAGTCCTGTTTAATGGTAAATTATAGAACCAGGTGAGTCCTGTTTAATGGTAAAGGTATTAGAGTATTATAGAACCAGGTGAGTCCTGTTTAATGGTAAAGGTATTATAGAACCAGGTGAGTCCTGTTTAATGGTAAAGGTATTAGAGGTATTATAGAACCAGGTGAGTCCTGTTTAATGGTAAAGGTATTATAGAACCAGGTGAGTCCTGTTTAATGGTAAAGGTATTATAGAACCAGGTGAGTCCTGTTTAATGGTAATTAGAGGTATTATAGAACCAGGTGAGTCCTGTTTAATGGTAAAGGTATTATAGAACCAGGTGAGTCCTGTTTAATGGTAAAGGTAATAGAACCAGTATTAATGGTAAAGGTATTATAGAACCAGGTGAGTCCTGTTTAATGGTAAAGGTATTATATTATAGACCAGGTGAGTCCTGTTTAATGGTAAAGGTATTATAGAACCAGGTGAGTCCTGTTTAATGGTAAAGGTATTAGGTAAAGGGTGAGTCCTGTTTAATGGTAAAGGTATTATAGAACCAGGTGAGTCCTGTTTAATGGTAAAGGTATTATAGAACCAGGTGAGTCCTGTTTAATGGTATAGAACCAGGTGAGTCCTGTTTAATGGTAAAGGTATTAGAGGTATTATAGAACCAGGTGAGTCCTGTTTAATGGTAAAGGTATTATAGAACCAGGTGAGTCCTGTTTAATGGTAAAGGTATTAGAGGTATTATAGAACCAGGTGAGTCCTGTTTAATGGTAAAGGTATTAGAGGTATTATAGAACCAGGTGAGTCCTGTTTAATGGTAAAGGTATTAGAGGTATTATAGAACCAGGTGAGTCCTGTTTAATGGTAAAGGTATATAGAACCAGGTGAGTCCTGTTTAATGGTAAAGGTATTATAGAACCAGGTGAGTCCTGTTTAATGGTAAAGGTATTATAGAACCAGGTGAGTCCTGTTTAATGGTAAAGGTATTATAGAACCAGGTGAGTCCTGTTTAATGGTAAAGGTAATAGAACCAGGTGAGTCCTGTTTAATGGTAAAGGTATTAAGGTATTATAGAACCAGGTGAGTCCTGTTTAATGGTAAAGGTATTATAGAACCAGGTGAGTCCTGTTTAATGGTAAAGGTATTATAGAACCAGGTGAGTCCTGTTTAATGGTAAAGGTATTAGAGGTATTATAGAACCAGGTGAGTCCTGTTTAATGGTAAGGTATTAGAGGTATTATAGAACCAGGTGAGTCCTGTTTAATGGTAAAGGTATTAGAGGTATTATAGAACCAGGTGAGTCCTGTTTAATGGTAAAGGTATTATATTATAGAACCAGGTGAGTCCTGTTTAATGGTAAAGGTATTAGAGGTATTATAGAACCAGGTGAGTCCTGTTTAATGGTAAAGGTATTATAGAACCAGGTGAGTCCTGTTTAATGGTAAAGGTATTATAGAACCAGGTGAGTCCTGTTTAATGGTAAAGGTATTAGAGGTATTATAGAACCAGGTGAGTCCTGTTTAATGGTAAAGGTATTATAGAACCAGGTGAGTCCTGTTTAATGGTAAAGGTATTATAGAACCAGGTGAGTCCTGTTTAATGGTAAAGGTATTATAGAGCCAGGTGAGTCCTGTTTAATGGTAAAGGTATTATAGAACCAGGTGAGTCCTGTTTAATGGTAAAGGTATTAGAGGTATTATAGAACCAGGTGAGTCCTGTTTAATGGTAAAGGTATTAGAGGTATTATAGAGCCAGGTGAGTCCTGTTTAATGGTAAAGGTATTATAGAACCAGGTGAGTCCTGTTTAATGGTAAAGGTATTAGAGGTATTATAGAACCAGGTGAGTCCTGTTTAATGGTAAAGGTATTATAGAACCAGGTGAGTCCTGTTTAATGGTAAAGGTATTAGAGGTATTATAGAACCAGGTGAGTCCTGTTTAATGGTAAAGGTATTAGAGGTATTATAGAACCAGGTGAGTCCTGTTTAATGGTAAAGGTATTAGAGGTATTATAGAACCAGGTGAGTCCTGTTTAATGGTAAAGGTATTAGAGGTATTATAGAACCAGGTGAGTCCTGTTTAATGGTAAAGGTATTAGAGGTATTATAGAACCAGGTGAGTCCTGTTTAATGGTAAAGGTATTAGAGGTATTATAGAACCAGGTGAGTCCTGTTTAATGGTAAAGGTATATATAGAACCAGGTGAGTCCTGTTTAATGGTAAAGGTATTGAGTCCTGTTTAATGGTAAAGGTATTATAGAACCAGGTGAGTCCTGTTTAATGGTAAAGGTATTATAGAACCAGGTGAGTCCTGTTTAATGGTAAAGGTATTATAGAACCAGGTGAGTCCTGTTTAATGGTAAAGGTATTATAGAACCAGGTGAGTCCTGTTTAATGGTAAAGGTATTATAGAACCAGGTGAGTCCTGTTTAATGGTAAAGGTATTAGAGGTATTATAGAACCAGGTGAGTCCTGTTTAATGGTAAAGGTATTATAGAACCAGGTGAGTCCTGTTTAATGGTAAAGGTATTATAGAACCAGGTGAGTCCTGTTTAATGGTAAAGGTATTATAGAACCAGGTGAGTCCTGTTTAATGGTAAAGGTATTATAGAACCAGGTGAGTCCTGTTTAATGGTAAAGGTATTAGAGGTATTATAGAACCAGGTGAGTCCTGTTTAATGGTAAAGGTATTATAGAACCAGGTATTATAGAACCAGGTGAGTCCTGTTTAATGGTAAAGGTATTAGAGGTATTATAGAACCAGGTGAGTCCTGTTTAATGGTAAGGGTATTATAGAACCAGGTGAGTCCTGTTTAATGGTAAAGGTATTATAGAACCAGGTGAGTCCTGTTTAATGGTAAAGGTATTAGAGGTATTATAGAACCAGGTGAGTCCTGTTTAATGGTAAAGGTATTAGAGGTATTATAGAACCAGGTGAGTCCTGTTTAATGGTAAAGGTATTAGAGGTATTATAGAACCAGGTGAGTCCTGTTTAATGGTAAAGGTATTAGAGGTATTATAGAACCAGGTGAGTCCTGTTTAATGGTAAAGGTATTATAGAGCCAGGTGAGTCCTGTTTAATGGTAAAGGTATTAATGGTAAAGGTATTAGGTATTATAGAACCAGGTGAGTCCTGTTTAATGGTAAAGGTATTATAGAACCAGGTGAGTCCTGTTTAATGGTAAAGGTATTATAGAACCAGGTGAGTCCTGTTTAATGGTAAAGGTATTAGAGGTATTATAGAACCAGGTGAGTCCTGTTTAATGGTAAAGGTATTAGAGGTATTATAGAGCCAGGTGAGTCCTGTTTAATGGTAAAGGTATTATAGAGCCAGGTGAGTCCTGTTTAATGGTAAAGGTATTATAGAACCAGGTGAGTCCTGTTTAATGGTAAAGGTATTAGGTTATAGAACCAGGTGAGTCCTGTTTAATGGTAAAGGTATTATATTATAGAACCAGGTGAGTCCTGTTTAATGGTAAAGGTATTAGAGGTATTATAGAACCAGGTGAGTCCTGTTTAATGGTAAAGGTATTAGAGGTATTATAGAACCAGGTGAGTCCTGTTTAATGGTAAAGGTATTATAGAACCAGGTGAGTCCTGTTTAATGGTAAAGGTATTAGAGGTATTATAGAACCAGGTGAGTCCTGTTTAATGGTAAAGGTATTAGAGGTATTATAGAACCAGGTGAGTCCTGTTTAATGGTAAAGGTATTAGAGGTATTATAGAACCAGGTGAGTCCTGTTTAATGGTAAAACCAGGTATTAATGGTAAAGGTATTATAGAACCAGGTGAGTCCTGTTTAATGGTAAAGGTAAGAGGTATTATAGAGCCAGGTATTAGAGGTATTATAGAACCAGGTGAGTCCTGTTTAATGGTAAAGGTATTATAGAGAACCAGGTGAGTCCTGTTTAATGGTAAAGGTATTATAGAACCAGGTGAGTCCTGTTTAATGGTAAAGGTATTAGAGGTATTATAGAACCAGGTGAGTCCTGTTTAATGGTAAAGGTATTAGAGGTATTATAGAACCAGGTGAGTCCTGTTTAATGGTAATTAGGTATTATAGAACCAGGTGAGTCCTGTTTAATGGTAAAGGTATTAGAGGTATTATAGAACCAGGTGAGTCCTGTTTAATGGTAAAGGTATTAGAGGTATTATAGAACCAGGTGAGTCCTGTTTAATGGTAAAGGTATTAGAGGTATTATAGAGCCAGGTGAGTCCTGTTTAATGGTAAAGGTATTATAGAACCAGGTGAGTCCTGTTTAATGGTAAAGGTATTATAGAACCAGGTGAGTCCTGTTTAATGGTAAAGGTATTAGAGGTATTATAGAACCAGGTGAGTCCTGTTTAATGGTAAAGGTATTAGAGGTATTATAGAACCAGGTGAGTCCTGTTTAATGGTAAAGGTATTATAGAGGTAGTCCTGTTTAATGGTAAAGGTATTATAGAACCAGGTGAGTCCTGTTTAATGGTAAAGGTATTATAGATAGAGCCAGGTGAGTCCTGTTTAATGGTAAAGGTATTAGAGGTAGATAGAACCAGGTGAGTCCTGTTTAATGGTAAAGGTATTAGAGGTATTATAGAACCAGGTGAGTCCTGTTTAATGGTAAAGGTATTCCTGTTTAATGGTATTATAGAACCAGGTGAGTCCTGTTTAATGGTAAAGGTATTATAGAACCAGGTGAGTCCTGTTTAATGGTAAAGGTATTATAGAGCCAGGTGAGTCCTGTTTAATGGTAAAGGTATTAGAGGTATTATAGAACCAGGTGAGTCCTGTTTAATGGTAAAGGTATTATAGAACCAGGTGAGTCCTGTTTAATGGTAAAGGTATTATAGAACCAGGTGAGTCCTGTTTAATGGTAAAGGTATTAGAGGTATTATAGAACCAGGTGAGTCCTGTTTAATGGTAAAGGTATTAGAGGTATTATAGAACCAGGTGAGTCCTGTTTAATGGTAAAGGTATTATAGAACCAGGTGAGTCCTGTTTAATGGTAAAGGTATTATAGAGCCAGGTGAGTCCTGTTTAATGGTAAAGGTATTATAGAACCAGGTGAGTCCTGTTTAATGGTAAAGGTATTAGAGGTATTATAGAGCCAGGTGAGTCCTGTTTAATGGTAAAACCAGGTATTAGAGGTATTATAGAACCAGGTGAGTCCTGTTTAATGGTAAAGGTATTAGAGGTATTATAGAACCAGGTGAGTCCTGTTTAATGGTAAAGGTATTATAGAGGTATTATAGAACCAGGTGAGTCCTGTTTAATGGTAAAGTAAGAGGTATTATAGAACCAGGTGAGTCCTGTTTAATGGTAAAGGTATTAGAGGTATTATAGAACCAGGTGAGTCCTGTTTAATGGTAAAGGTATTGAGTCCTGTTTAATGGTAAAGGTATTATAGAACCAGGTGAGTCCTGTTTAATGGTAAAGGTATTAGGTGAGTCCTGTAGAACCAGGTGAGTCCTGTTTAATGGTAAAGGTACCCAGGTGAGTCCTGTTTAATGGTAAAGGTATTAGAGGTATTATAGAACCAGGTGAGTCCTGTTTAATGGTAAAGGTATTAGAACCAGGTATTATAGAACCAGGTGAGTCCTGTTTAATGGTAAAGGTATTAGAGGTATTATAGAACCAGGTGAGTCCTGTTTAATGGTAAAGGTATTAGAGGTATTATAGAACCAGGTGAGTCCTGTTTAATGGTAAAGGTATTATAGAACCAGGTGAGTCCTGTTTAATGGTAAAGGTATTATAGAACCAGGTGAGTCCTGTTTAATGGTAAAGGTATTATAGAACCAGGTGAGTCCTGTTTAATGGTAAAGGTATTAGGTATTATAGAACCAGGTGAGTCCTGTTTAATGGTAAAGGTATTATAGAACCAGGTGAGTCCTGTTTAATGGTAAAGGTATTATAGAACCAGGTGAGTCCTGTTTAATGGTAAAGGTATTATAGAACCAGGTGAGTCCTGTTTAATGGTAAAGGTATTATAGAACCAGGTGAGTCCTGTTTAATGGTAAAGGTATTAGAGGTATTATAGAACCAGGTGAGTCCTGTTTAATGGTAAAGGTATTATAGAACCAGGTGAGTCCTGTTTAATGGTAAAGGTATTATAGAATAGAACCAGGTGAGTCCTGTTTAATGGTAAAGGTATTATCCTGTTTAGAACCAGGTGAGTCCTGTTTAATGGTAAAGGTATTATATTATAGAACCAGGTGAGTCCTGTTTAATGGTAAAGGTATTAGAGGTATTATAGAACCAGGTGAGTCCTGTTTAATGGTAAAGGTATTAGAGGTATTATAGAACCAGGTGAGTCCTGTTTAATGGTAAAGGTATTAGAGGTATTATAGAACCAGGTGAGTCCTGTTTAATGGTAAAGGTATTATAGAACCAGGTGAGTCCTGTTTAATGGTAAAGGTATTATAGAACCAGGTGAGTCCTGTTTAATGGTAAAGGTATTAGAGGTATTATAGAACCAGGTGAGTCCTGTTTAATGGTAAATTATAGAACCAGGTGAGTCCTGTTTAATTAGAGGTATTATAGAACCAGGTGAGTCCTGTTTAATGGTAAAGGTATTAGAGGTATTATAGAACCAGGTGAGTCCTGTTTAATGGTAAAGGTATTAGAGGTGAGTCCTGTTTAATGGTAAAGATTACCAGGTGAGTCCTGTTTAATGGTAAAGGTATTAGAGGTATTATAGAACCAGGTGAGTCCTGTTTAATGGTAAAGGTATTATAGAACCAGGTGAGTCCTGTTTAATGGTAAATTAGGTATTATAGAACCAGGTGAGTCCTGTTTAATGGTAAAGGTATTATAGAGGTATTATAGAACCAGGTGAGTCCTGTTTAATGGTAAAGGTATTAGAGGTATTATAGAACCAGGTGAGTCCTGTTTAATGGTAAAGGTATTATAGAACCAGGTGAGTCCTGTTTAATGGTAAAGGTATTATATTATAGAACCAGGTGAGTCCTGTTTAATGGTAAAGGTATTAGAGGTATTATAGAACCAGGTGAGTCCTGTTTAATGGTAAAGGTATTAGAGGTATTATAGAACCAGGTGAGTCCTGTTTAATGGTAAAGGTATTATAGAACCAGGTGAGTCCTGTTTAATGGTAAAGGTATTATAGAACCAGGTGAGTCCTGTTTAATGGTAAAGGTATTAGAGGTATTATAGAACCAGGTGAGTCCTGTTTAATGGTAAAGGTATTAGAGGTATTATAGAACCAGGTGAGTCCTGTTTAATGGTAAAGGTATTATAGAACCAGGTGAGTCCTGTTTAATGGTAAAGGTATTATAGAACCAGGTGAGTCCTGTTTAATGGTAAAGGTATTAGAGGTAGTCCTATAGAAACCAGGTGAGTCCTGTTTAATGGTAAAGGTATTAGAGGTATTATAGAACCAGGTGAGTCCTGTTTAATGGTAAAGGTATTATAGAACCAGGTGAGTCCTGTTTAATGGTAAAGGTATTATATTATAGAACCAGGTGAGTCCTGTTTAATGGTAAAGGTATTATAGAACCAGGTAGTCCTGTTTAATGGTAAAGATTATAGAACCAGGTGAGTCCTGTTTAATGGTAAAGGTATTAGAGGTATTATAGAACCAGGTGAGTCCTGTTTAATGGTAAAGGTATTAGAGGTATTATAGAACCAGGTGAGTGAGTCCTGTTTAATGGTAAAGGTATTAGAGGTATTATAGAACCAGGTGAGTCCTGTTTAATGGTAAAGGTATTAGAGGTATTATAGAACCAGGTGAGTCCTGTTTAATGGTAAAGGTATTAGAGGTATTATAGAACCAGGTGAGTCCTGTTTAATGGTAAAGGTATTATAGATTATAGAACCAGGTGAGTCCTGTTTAATGGTAAAGGTATTAGAGGTATTATAGAACCAGGTGAGTCCTGTTTAATGGTAAAGGTATTAGAGGTATTATAGAACCAGGTGAGTCCTGTTTAATGGTAAAGGTATTAGAACCAGGTATTATAGAACCAGGTGAGTCCTGTTTAATGGTAAAGGTATTATATTATAGAACCAGGTGAGTCCTGTTTAATGGTAAAGGTATTATAGAACCAGGTATTAAAGGTATTATAGAACCAGGTGAGTCCTGTTTAATGGTAAAGGTATTAGAGGTATTATAGAACCAGGTGAGTCCTGTTTAATGGTAAAGGTATTAGAGGTATTATAGAACCAGGTGAGTCCTGTTTAATGGTAAAGGTATTATAGAACCAGGTGAGTCCTGTTTAATGGTAAAGGTATTATAGAACCAGGTGAGTCCTGTTTAATGGTAAAGGTATTAGAGGTATTATAGAACCAGGTGAGTCCTGTTTAATGGTAAAGGTATTATAGAACCAGGTGAGTCCTGTTTAATGGTAAAGGTATTATATTATAGAACCAGGTGAGTCCTGTTTAATGGTAAAGGTATTATGAGTCCTGTTTAATGGTAAAGGTATTATAGAACCAGGTGAGTCCTGTTTAATGGTAAAGGTATTAGAACCAGGTGAGTATGGTAAATTAGGTAGAACCAGGTGAGTCCTGTTTAATGGTAAAGGTATTAGAGGTATTATAGAACCAGGTGAGTCCTGTTTAATGGTAAAGGTATTAGAGGTTATAGAACCAGGTGAGTCCTGTTTAATGGTAAAGTAAAGGTATTAGAGGTATTATAGAACCAGGTGAGTCCTGTTTAATGGTAAAGGTATTATAGAACCAGGTGAGTCCTGTTTAATGGTAAAGGTATTAGAGGTATTATAGAACCAGGTGAGTCCTGTTTAATGGTAAAGGTATTAGATTATTATAGAACCAGGTGAGTCCTGTTTAATGGTAAAGGTATTAGAGGTATTATAGAACCAGGTGAGTCCTGTTTAATGGTAAAGGTATTAGAGGTATTAATGGTAAAGAACCAGGTGAGTCCTGTTTAATGGTAAAGGTATTAGAGGTATTATAGAACCAGGTGAGTCCTGTTTAATGGTAAAGGTATTAGAGGTATTATAGAACCAGGTGAGTCCTGTTTAATGGTAAAGGTATTAATGGTAGGTATTATAGAACCAGGTGAGTCCTGTTTAATGGTAAAGGTATTAGAGGTATTATAGAACCAGGTGAGTCCTGTTTAATGGTAAAGGTATTAGAGGTATTATAGAACCAGGTGAGTCCTGTTTAATGGTAAAGGTATTATAGAACCAGGTGAGTCCTGTTTAATGGTAAAGGTATTAGAGGTATTATAGAACCAGGTGAGTCCTGTTTAATGGTAAAGGTATTAGAGGTATTATAGAACCAGGTGAGTCCTGTTTAATGGTAAAGGTATTAGAGGTATTATAGAGCCAGGTGAGTCCTGTTTAATGGTAAAGGTATTATAGAACCAGGTGAGTCCTGTTTAATGGTAAAGGTATTATAGAACCAGGTGAGTCCTGTTTAATGGTAAAGGTATTATAGAGGTATTATAGAACCAGGTGAGTCCTGTTTAATGGTAAAGGTATTAGGTGAGGTATTATAGAACCAGGTGAGTCCTGTTTAATGGTAAAGGTATTAGAGGTATTATAGAACCAGGTGAGTCCTGTTTAATGGTAAAGGTATTATATTATAGAACCAGGTGAGTCCTGTTTAATGGTAAAGGTATTAGAGGTATTATAGAACCAGGTGAGTCCTGTTTAATGGTAAAGGTATTATAGAACCAGGTGAGTCCTGTTTAATGGTAAAGGTATTATAGAACCAGGTGAGTCCTGTTTAATGGTAAAGGTATTAGAACCAGGTATTATAGAACCAGGTGAGTCCTGTTTAATGGTAAAGGTATTAAGGTATTATAGAACCAGGTGAGTCCTGTTTAATGGTAAAGGTATTAGAGGTATTATAGAACCAGGTGAGTCCTGTTTAATGGTAAAGGTATTAGAGGTATTATAGAACCAGGTGAGTCCTGTTTAATGGTAAAGGTATTAGAGGTTATAGAACCAGGTGAGTCCTGTTTAATGGTAAAGGTATTATAGAACCAGGTGAGAACCAGGTGAGTCCTGTTTAATGGTAAAGGTATTATAGAACCAGGTGAGTCCTGTTTAATGGTAAAGGTATTAGAGGTATTATAGAACCAGGTGAGTCCTGTTTAATGGTAAAGGTATTAGAGGTATTATAGAACCAGGTGAGTCCTGTTTAATGGTAAAGGTATTAATGAGGTATTATAGAACCAGGTGAGTCCTGTTTAATGGTAAAGTATAGAGGTATTATAGAACCAGGTGAGTCCTGTTTAATGGTAAAGGTATTATAGAACCAGGTGAGTCCTGTTTAATGGTAAAGGTATTAGAGGTATTATAGAACCAGGTGAGTCCTGTTTAATGGTAAAGGTATTAGAGGTATTATAGAACCAGGTGAGTCCTGTTTAATGGTAAAGGTATTAGAGGTATTATAGAACCAGGTGAGTCCTGTTTAATGGTAAAGGTATTATATTATAGAACCAGGTGAGTCCTGTTTAATGGTAAAGGTATTATAGAGCCAGGTGAGTCCTGTTTAATGGTAAAGGTATTAGAGGTATTATAGAACCAGGTGAGTCCTGTTTAATGGTAAAGGTATTAGAGGTATTATAGAACCAGGTGAGTCCTGTTTAATGGTAAAGGTATTATAGAACCAGGTGAGTCCTGTTTAATGGTAAAGGTATTATAGAACCAGGTGAGTCCTGTTTAATGGTAAAGGTATTATAGGTATTATAGAACCAGGTGAGTCCTGTTTAATGGTAAAGGTATTATATTATAGAACCAGGTGAGTCCTGTTTAATGGTAAAGGTATTATAGAACCAGGTGAGTCCTGTTTAATGGTAAAGGTAAGGTATTATAGAACCAGGTGAGTCCTGTTTAATGGTAAAGGTATTATAGAACCAGGTGAGTCCTGTTTAATGGTAAAGGTATTATAGAATAGAACCAGGTGAGTCCTGTTTAATGGTAAAGGTATTATAGAACCAGGTGAGTCCTGTTTAATGGTAAAGGTATTAGATTATAGAACCAGGTGAGTCCTGTTTAATGGTAAAGGTATTAGAGGTATTATAGAACCAGGTGAGTCCTGTTTAATGGTAAAGGTATTAGAGGTATTATAGAACCAGGTGAGTCCTGTTTAATGGTAAAGGTATTAGAGGTATTATAGAACCAGGTGAGTCCTGTTTAATGGTAAAGGTATTATAGAACCAGGTGAGTCCTGTTTAATGGTAAAGGTATTATAGAACCAGGTGAGTCCTGTTTAATGGTAAAGGTATTATAGAACCAGGTGAGTCCTGTTTAATGGTAAAGGTATTAGAGGTATTATAGAACCAGGTGAGTCCTGTTTAATGGTAAAGGTATTCAAGGTATTATAGAACCAGGTGAGTCCTGTTTAATGGTAAAGGTATTAGAGGTATTATAGAACCAGGTGAGTCCTGTTTAATGGTAAAGGTATTCAAGGTATTATAGAACCAGGTGAGTCCTGTTTAATGGTAAAGGTATTATAGAACCAGGTGAGTCCTGTTTAATGGTAAAGGTATTATAGAACCATGTGAGTCCTGTTTAATGGTAAAGGTATTAGAGGTATTATAGAACCAGGTGAGTCCTGTTTAATGGTAAAGGTATTAGAGGTATTATAGAGCCAGGTGAGTCCTGTTTAATGGTAAAGGTATTAGAGGTATTATAGAACCAGGTGAGTCCTGTTTAATGGTAAAGGTATTGTTTAGGTAAAGGTATTATAGAACCAGGTGAGTCCTGTTTAATGGTAAAGGTATTATAGAACCAGGTGAGTCCTGTTTAATGGTAAAGGTATTATAGAACCAGGTGAGTCCTGTTTAATGGTAAAGGTATTAGAGGTATTATAGAACCAGGTGAGTCCTGTTTAATGGTAAAGGTATTCAAGGTATTATAGAGCCAGGTGAGTCCTGTTTAATGGTAAAGGTATTAGAGGTAGTATAGAACCAGGTGAGTCCTGTTTAATGGTAAAGGTATTCAAGGTATTATAGAACCAGGTGAGTCCTGTTTAATGGTAAAGGTATTCAAGGTATTATAGAGCCAGGTGAGTCCTGTTTAATGGTAAAGGTATTATAGAACCAGGTGAGTCCTGTTTAATGGTAAAGGTATTATAGAACCAGGTGAGTCCTGTTTAATGGTAAAGGTATTAGAGGTATTATAGAACCAGGTGAGTCCTGTTTAATGGTAAAGGTATTAGAGGTATTATAGAACCAGGTGAGTCCTGTTTAATGGTAAAGGTATTAGAGGTATTATAGAACCAGGTGAGTCCTGTTTAATGGTAAAGGTATTAGAGGTATTATAGAGCCAGGTGAGTCCTGTTTAATGGTAAAGGTATTATAGAGCCAGGTGAGTCCTGTTTAATGGTAAAGGTATTATAGAACCAGGTGAGTCCTGTTTAATGGTAAAGGTATTATAGAACCAGGTGAGTCCTGTTTAATGGTAAAGGTATTAATGGTAAAGGTATTATAGAACCAGGTGAGTCCTGTTTAATGGTAAAGGTATTAGAGGTATTATAGAACCAGGTGAGTCCTGTTTAATGGTAAAGGTATTAGAGGTATTATAGAACCAGGTGAGTCCTGTTTAATGGTAAAGGTATTAGAGGTATTATAGAACCAGGTGAGTCCTGTTTAATGGTAAAGGTATTATAGAGCCAGGTGAGTCCTGTTTAATGGTAAAGGTATTAGAGGTATTATAGAGCCAGGTGAGTCCTGTTTAATGGTAAAGGTATTAGAGGTATTATAGAACCAGGTGAGTCCTGTTTAATGGTAAAGGTATTAGAGGTACTATAGAACCAGGTGAGTCCTGTTTAATGGTAAAGGTATTCAAGGTATTATAGAGCCAGGTGAGTCCTGTTTAATGGTAAAGGTATTATAGAGCCAGGTGAGTCCTGTTTAATGGTAAAGGTATTAGAGGTATTATAGAACCATGTGAGTCCTGTTTAATGGTAAAGGTATTAGAGGTATTATAGAACCAGGTGAGTCCTGTTTAATGGTAAAGGTATTATAGAACCAGGTGAGTCCTGTTTAATGGTAAAGGTATTATAGAACCAGGTGAGTCCTGTTTAATGGTAAAGGTATTATAGAACCAGGTGAGTCCTGTTTAATGGTAAAGGTATTATAGAACCAGGTGAGTCCTGTTTAATGGTAAAGGTATTATAGAACCAGGTGAGTCCTGTTTAATGGTAAAGGTATTATAGAACCAGGTGAGTCCTGTTTAATGGTAAAGGTATTATAGAACCAGGTGAGTCCTGTTTAATGGTAAAGGTATTATAGAACCAGGTGAGTCCTGTTTAATGGTAAAGGTATTATAGAACCAGGTGAGTCCTGTTTAATGGTAAAGGTATTAGAGGTATTATAGAACCAGGTGAGTCCTGTTTAATGGTAAAGGTATTATAGAACCAGGTGAGTCCTGTTTAATGTAAAGGTATTATAGAACCAGGTGAGTCCTGTTTAATGGTAAAGGTATTATAGAACCAGGTGAGTCCTGTTTAATGGTAAAGGTATTATAGAACCAGGTGAGTCCTGTTTAATGGTAAAGGGTATTATAGAACCAGGTGAGTCCTGTTTAATGGTAAAGGTATTATAGAACCAGGTGAGTCCTGTTTAATGGTAAAGGTATTAGAGGTATTATAGAACCAGGTGAGTCCTGTTTAATGGTAAAGGTATTAGAGGTATTATAGAACCAGGTGAGTCCTGTTTAATGGTAAAGGTATTATAGAACCAGGTGAGTCCTGTTTAATGGTAAAGGTATTATAGAACCAGGTGAGTCCTGTTTAATGGTAAAGGTATTAGAGGTATTATAGAACCAGGTGAGTCCTGTTTAATGGTAAAGGTATTAGAGGTATTATAGAACCAGGTGAGTCCTGTTTAATGGTAAAGGTATTAGAGGTATTATAGAACCAGGTGAGTCCTGTTTAATGGTAAAGGTATTATAGAACCAGGTGAGTCCTGTTTAATGGTAAAGGTATTAGAGGTATTATAGAACCAGGTGAGTCCTGTTTAATGGTAAAGGTATTATAGAACCAGGTGAGTCCTGTTTAATGGTAAAGGTATTATAGAACCAGGTGAGTCCTGTTTAATGGTAAAGGTATTAGAGGTATTATAGAACCAGGTGAGTCCTGTTTAATGGTAAAGGTATTAGAGGTATTATAGAGCCAGGTGAGTCCTGTTTAATGGTAAAGGTATTATAGAACCAGGTGAGTCCTGTTTAATGGTAAAGGTATTATAGAACCAGGTGAGTCCTGTTTAATGGTAAAGGTATTATAGAACCAGGTGAGTCCTGTTTAATGGAACCAGGTGAGTCCTGTTTAATGGTAAAGGTATTAGAGGTATTATAGAACCAGGTGAGTCCTGTTTAATGGTAAAGGTATTATAGAACCAGGTGAGTCCTGTTTAATGGTAAAGGTATTAGAGGTATTATAGAACCATGTGAGTCCTGTTTAATGGTAAAGGTATTATAGAACCATGTGAGTCCTGTTTAATGGTAAAGGTATTAGAGGTATTATAGAACCAGGTGAGTCCTGTTTAATGGTAAAGGTATTAGAGGTATTATAGAACCAGGTGAGTCCTGTTTAATGGTAAAAGTATTAGAGGTATTATAGAACCAGGTGAGTCCTGTTTAATGGTAAAGGTATTATAGAACCAGGTGAGTCCTGTTTAATGGTAAAGGTATTATAGAACCAGGTGAGTCCTGTTTAATGGTAAAGGTATTAGAGGTATTATAGAACCAGGTGAGTCCTGTTTAATGGTAAAGGTATTAGAGGTATTATAGAACCAGGTGAGTCCTGTTTAATGGTAAAGGTATTATAGAACCAGGTGAGTCCTGTTTAATGGTAAAGGTATTAGAGGTATTATAGAACCAGGTGAGTCCTGTTTAATGGTAAAGGTATTAGAGGTATTATAGAACCAGGTGAGTCCTGTTTAATGGTAAAAGTATTAGAGGTATTATAGAACCAGGTGAGTCCTGTTTAATGGTAAAGGTATTATAGAACCAGGTGAGTCCTGTTTAATGGTAAAGGTATTATAGAACCAGGTGAGTCCTGTTTAATGGTAAAGGTATTAATGGTAAAGGTATATTATAGAACCAGGTGAGTCCTGTTTAATGGTAAAGGTATTAGAGGTATTATAGAACCAGGTGAGTCCTGTTTAATGGTAAAGGTATTAGAGGTATTATAGAACCAGGTGAGTCCTGTTTAATGGTAAAGGTATTAGAGGTATTATAGAACCAGGTGAGTCCTGTTTAATGGTAAAGGTATTAGAGGTATTATAGAACCAGGTGAGTCCTGTTTAATGGTAAAGGTATTAGAGGTATTATAGAGCCAGGTGAGTCCTGTTTAATGGTAAAGGTATTATAGAACCAGGTGAGTCCTGTTTAATGGTAAAGGTATTATAGAACCAGGTGAGTCCTGTTTAATGGTAAAGGTATTAGAAGGTATTATAGAACCAGGTGAGTCCTGTTTAATGGTAAAGGTATTATAGAACCAGGTGAGTCCTGTTTAATGGTAAAGGTATTATAGAACCAGGTGAGTCCTGTTTAATGGTAAAGGTATTATAGAACCAGGTGAGTCCTGTTTAATGGTAAAGGTATTATAGAACCAGGTGAGTCCTGTTTAATGGTAAAGGTATTATAGAACCAGGTGAGTCCTGTTTAATGGTAAAGGTATTAAGGTATTATAGAACCAGGTGAGTCCTGTTTAATGGTAAAGGTATTATAGAACCAGGTGAGTCCTGTTTAATGGTAAAGGTATTAGAGGTATTATAGAACCAGGTGAGTCCTGTTTAATGGTAAAGGTATTAGAGGTATTATAGAACCAGGTGAGTCCTGTTTAATGGTAAAGGTATTAGAGGTATTATAGAGCCAGGTGAGTCCTGTTTAATGGTAAAGGTATTATAGAACCAGGTGAGTCCTGTTTAATGGTAAAGGTATTAGAGGTATTATAGAACCAGGTGAGTCCTGTTTAATGGTAAAGGTATTAGAGTATTATAGAACCAGGTGAGTCCTGTTTAATGGTAAAGGTATTAGAGGTATTATAGAACCAGGTGAGTCCTGTTTAATGGTAAAGGTATTAGAGGTATATAGAGAACCAGGTGAGTCCTGTTTAATGGTAAAGGTATTATAGAACCAGGTGAGTCCTGTTTAATGGTAAAGGTATTAGAGGTATTATAGAACCAGGTGAGTCCTGTTTAATGGTAAAGGTATTAGAGGTATTATAGAACCAGGTGAGTCCTGTTTAATGGTAAAGGTATTATAGAACCAGGTGAGTCCTGTTTAATGGTAAAGGTATTATAGAACCAGGTGAGTCCTGTTAAATGGTAAAGGTATTAGAGGTATTATAGAACCAGGTGAGTCCTGTTTAATGGTAAAGGTATTAGAGGTATTATAGAACCAGGTGAGTCCTGTTTAATGGTAAAGGTATTATAGAACCAGGTGAGTCCTGTTAATGGTAATGGTAAAGGTATTATAGAACCAGGTGAGTCCTGTTTAATGGTAAAGGTATTAGAGGTATTATAGAACCAGGTGAGTCCTGTTTAATGGTAAAGGTATTAGAGGTATTATAGAACCAGGTGAGTCCTGTTTAATGGTAAAGGTATTAGAGGTAGTATAGAACCAGGTGAGTCCTGTTTAATGGTAAAGGTATTAAAGGTATTATAGAACCAGGTGAGTCCTGTTTAATGGTAAAGGTATTCAAGGTATTATAGAGCCAGGTGAGTCCTGTTTAATGGTAAAGGTATTATAGAACCAGGTGAGTCCTGTTTAATGGTAAAGGTATTATAGAACCAGGTGAGTCCTGTTTAATGGTAAAGGTATTAGAGGTATTATAGAACCAGGTGAGTCCTGTTTAATGGTAAAGGTATTATTATAGAACCAGGTGAGTCCTGTTTAATGGTAAAGGTATTAGAGGTATTATAGAACCAGGTGAGTCCTGTTTAATGGTAAAGGTATTCAAGGTATTATAGAACCAGGTGAGTCCTGTTTAATGGTAAAGGTATTATAGAACCAGGTGAGTCCTGTTTAATGGTAAAGGTATTATAGAACCAGGTGAGTCCTGTTTAATGGTAAAGGTATTCAAGGTATTATAGAGCCAGGTGAGTCCTGTTTAATGGTAAAGGTATTATAGAACCAGGTGAGTCCTGTTTAATGGTAAAGGTATTAGAGGTATTGTAGAACCAGGTGAGTCCTGTTTAATGGTAAAGGTATTATAGAACCAGGTGAGTCCTGTTTAATGGTAAAGGTATTAGAGGTATTATAGAACCAGGTGAGTCCTGTTTAATGTTAAAGGTATTATAGAACCAGGTGAGTCCTGTTTAATGGTAAAGGTATTCAAGGTATTATAGAGCCAGGTGAGTCCTGTTTAATGGTAAAGGTATTATAGAACCAGGTGAGTCCTGTTTAATGGTAAAGGTATTAGAGGTATTATAGAACCAGGTGAGTCCTGTTTAATGGTAAAGGTATTAGAGGTATTATAGAACCAGGTGAGTCCTGTTTAATGGTAAAGGTATTCAAGGTATTATAGAGCCAGGTGAGTCCTGTTTAATGGTAAAGGTATTAGAGGTATTATAGAACCAGGTGAGTCCTGTTTAATGGTAAAGGTATTAGAGGTATTATAGAACCAGGTGAGTCCTGTTTAATGGTAAAGGTATTATAGAACCAGGTGAGTCCTGTTTAATGGTAAAGGTATTATAGAACCAGGTGAGTCCTGTTTAATGGTAAAGGTATTATAGAACCAGGTGAGTCCTGTTTAATGGTAAAGGTATTATTATAGAGCCAGGTGAGTCCTGTTTAATGGTAAAGGTATTATAGAACCAGGTGAGTCCTGTTTAATGGTAAAGGTATTAGAGGTATTATAGAACCAGGTGAGTCCTGTTTAATGGTAAAGGTATTAGAGGTATTATAGAACCAGGTGAGTCCTGTTTAATGGTAAAGGTAATAGAACCAGGTATTATAGAACCAGGTGAGTCCTGTTTAATGGTAAAGGTATTATAGAACCAGGTGAGTCCTGTTTAATGGTAAAGGTATTATAGAACCAGGTGAGTCCTGTTTAATGGTAAAGGTATTAGAGGTATTATAGAACCAGGTGAGTCCTGTTTAATAGAACCAGGTGAGTCCTGTTTAATGGTAAAGGTATTATAGAACCAGGTGAGTCCTGTTTAATGGTAAAGGTAAAGAGGTATTATAGAACCAGGTGAGTCCTGTTTAATGGTAAAGGTATTAGAGGTATTATAGAGCCAGGTGAGTCCTGTTTAATGGTAAAGGTATTAGAGGTAGTATAGAGCCAGGTGAGTCCTGTTTAATGGTAAAGGTATTAGAGGTATTATAGAACCAGGTGAGTCCTGTTTAATGGTAAAGGTATTATAGAGCCAGGTGAGTCCTGTTTAATGGTAAAGGTATTAGAGGTATTATAGAACCAGGTGAGTCCTGTTTAATGGTAAAGGTATTATAGAACCAGGTGAGTCCTGTTTAATGGTAAAGGTATTATAGAACCAGGTGAGTCCTGTTTAATGGTAAAGGTATTATAGAACCAGGTGAATGTGTCTCTGACTGACTGCAGAGTAAATGGCAGGTGTTTTTCCCACATGGCAAGCAGCATGGTCAGCATGGTCAAATAATAATAAGGCAGAACAGTTGAAACTGGAGCAGCAGCACGGCCAGGTGGACTGGGGACAGCAAGGAATCATCATGTCAGGTAGTCCTGGGGCATGGTCCTAGGGCTCAGGTCCTCCGAGAGAGAGAAAGAAAGAGAGAATTAGAGAGAGCATATGTGGGGTGGCCAGTCCTCTTCTGGCTGTGCCGGGTGGAGATTATAACAGAACATGGCCAATAATAATCACAGGCAGAACAGTTGAAACTGGCACAGCAGCACAGCCAGGTGGACTGGGGACAGCAAGGAGTCATCATGCCAGGTAGTCCTGAGGCATTGTCCTAGGGCTCAGGTCCTCCAAGAGAGAGAAAAAGATAAAAAGAGAGAGAATTAGAGAGAGCATACTTAAATTCACACAGGACATCGGATAAGTCAGGAGAAATAATCCAGATATAACAGACTGACCCTAGCCCCCCGACACAAACTACTGCAGCATAAATACTGTAGGCTGAGACAGGAGGTGTCGGGAGACACTGTGGCCCTGTCCGACGATACCCCCGGACAGGGCCAAACAGGAAGGATATAACCCCACCCACTTTGCCAAAGCACAGCCCCCACACCACTAGAGGTATATCTTCAACCACCAACTTACCATCCTGAGACACGGCCGAGTATAGCCCACAAAGATCTCCGCCACGGCACAAACCAAGGGGGGGTGCCAACCCAGACAGGAAGATCACATCAGTTACTCAACCCACTCAAGTGACGCACCCCTCATAGGGACAATATGAAAGAGCACCAGTAAGCCAGTGACTCAGCCCCTGTAATAGGGTTAGAGGCAGAGAATCCCAGTGGAGAAAGGGTTAACCGGCCAGGCAGAGACAGCAAGGGTGGTTTGTTGCTCCAGTGCCTTTCCGTTCACCTTCACACTCCTGGGCCAGACTCCACTCAATCATAGGACCTACTGAAGAGATAAGTCTTCAATAAAGACTTAAAGGTTGAGACCGAGTCTGCGTCTCTCACATGGGTAGGCAGACCATTCCATAAAAATGGAGCTCTATAGGAGAAAGCCCTGCCTCCAGCTGTTTGCTTAGATATTCTAGGGACAATTAGGAGGCCTGCGTCTTGTGACCGTAGCGTACGTGTAGGTATGTACAGCAGGACCAAATCGGAAAGATAGGTAGGATCAAGCCCAGGTAATGCTTTGTAGGTTAGCAGTAAAACCTTTAAATCAGCCCTTGCCTTTACAGGAAGCAAGTGTAGGGAGGCACTGAAGTAAAATGATCAAATTCTTTGGTTCTAGTCAGGACTCTTGCAGCCGTTTTTAGCACTAACAGAAGTTTATTCAGTGCTTTATCCGGGTAGCCGAAAAGTAAAGCATTGCAGTAGTCTAACCTAGAAGTAACAAAAGCATGGATACATTTTTCTGCATCATTTTTGGACAGAACATTTCTGATTTTTGCAATGTTACGTAAATGGAAAAAAGCTGTTCTTGAAACAGTCTTGATATGTTCGTCAAAAGAGAGACCAAAGTAACGCCGAGGTCCTTCACTGTTTTATTTGAGACGACTGTACAACCATTAAGATTAATTGTCAGATTCAACAGAAGATCTCTTTGTTTCTCGGGACCTAGAAAAAGCATCTCTGTTTTCTCCGAGTTTAAAAGTAAAACTTTGCAGCCAAAATCAAATCAAATCAAATGTATTTATACAGCCCTTCGTACATCAGCTGATATCTCAAAGTGCTGTACATAAACCCAGCCTAAAAACCCCAAACAGCAAGCAATGCAGGTGTAGAAGCACGGTGGCTAGGAAAAACTCCCTAGAAAGGCCAAAACCTAGGAAGAAACCTAGAGAGGAACCAGGCTATGTGGGGTGGCCAGTCCTCTTCTGGCTGTGCCGGGTGGAGATTATAACAGAACATGGCCAAGATGTTCAAATGTTCATAAATTACCAGCATGGTCGAATAATAATAAGGCAGAACAGTTGAAACTGGAGCAGCAGCACGGCCAGGTGGACTGGGGACAGCAAGGAGTCATCATGTCAGGTAGTCCTGGGGCATGGTCCTGGGGCTCAGGTCCTCCGAGAGAGGAAAAAAAGAAGAAAGAAAGAAGAAAGAAAGAGATAATTAGAGAGAGCACATGTGGGCCATCCACTTCTTGTCTGAAACACAGGCTTCCAGCGAGGGCTTCACCATGTTTAATCGAAATGTATAGCTGTGTGTCATCATCCGCCTAGCAGTGAAAGTTAACATTATGTTTTCGAATGAAATTCCCAAGAGTTCAAATATATAGTGAAAACAATTGTGGTACTAAAACGGAACCTTGAGGAACACCGAAATTTACAGTTGATTTGTCAGAGGACAAACCATTCACAGAGGCAAACTGATATCTTTCCGGCAGATAAGATCTAAACCAGGCCAGAACTTCTCTGTGTAGACCAATTTGGGTTTCCAATCTCTCCAAAAGAATGTGGTGATCGATGGTATCAAAAGCAGCACTAAGGTCTAGGTGCACGAGGACAGACACAGAGCCTCGGTCTGACGCCATTAAAAGGTCATTTACCACCTTCACAAGTGCAGTCTCAGTGCTATGATGGGGTCTAAAACCAGACTGAAGTATTTCGTATACATTGTTTGTCTTCAGGAAGCAGTGAGTTGCTGCTCAACAGCTTTTTCAAAACATTTTGAGAGGAATGGGAGATTCGTTATAGGCCGATAGTTTTTTTATATTTTCTGGGTCAAGGTTTGGCTTTTTCAAGAGACGCTTTTAGTGAGTTTGGTACACATCCGGTGGATAGAGAGCCATTTATTATGTTCAACATAGGAGGGCCAAGCACAGGAAACAGCTCTTTCAGTAGTTTTGTTGGAATGGGGTCCAGTATGCAGCTTGAAGGTTTAGAGGCCATGATTATTTTCATTATTGTGTCAAGAGATATAGTACTAAAACACTTGAGTGTCTCCCTTGATCCTAGGTCCTGGCAGAGTTGTGCAGACTCAGGACAACTGAGCTTTGAAGGAATACGCAGACTTAAAGAGGAGTCTGTAATTTGCTTTCTAATGATCATGATCTTTTCCTCAAAGAAGTTCATGAATTTATTACTGCTTTATTACTGCTAAAATTCACCACTTTAATCATGTTTACATACGCTACATTACTCATCTCATATGTGTATACTGTATTCTACACTATCTACTGCATCTTGACTATGCCGCACGGCCATCGCTCATCCAAATATTTATATTTACATATTGTTATTCATCCCTTTACATTTGTGTGTATGAGGTAGTTGTTGTGAATTTCTTAGATTACTTGCCAGATAATAATGTTGGGACTAGAAGCACAGGAATGTCACTACACTCGCAATAACATCTGCTAACCATGTGTATGGGACAAATTAAATTTGATTTGAGTGACCAACCTGACACATCACAGGCTTCGAGCAGCTCCTTAGGGGTAAAGAGGTTTGCTCAAGGGCACAACAGCAGTAGGTAGTATACAGAGATATTGTAGCTGGTAACTCTTTGGCTTCCGGCTCACTCTCTGCAGATTTACCCGCAGCTGGGAGTTGGAACCGATATCTCGCCAGTACTCGGTCTGCCTTTCTAACCTAGAAGCTACTGCCACCCTTATTCATTTAGCTCTTTCCTCACTCCCTTGACTTTGTTCAACCACTTGACCTGTCTTACCAACCGTTCCCTCCTCATAGTATGACATTTAGAAATGTGGGTAAAATGATCCCTTATTAAAATCTCCCCCGTAGCGATTAAGAGCATTGGGACAGTAACCGAAAGGTCATTGGTTAGAATCCCCGTTCCAGCAAGGTGGGAAAAATCTGCCATTCTGCCTTTGAGCAAGGCAGTTAACCCCCAGCAACAACTGCAAGCCTAGTTGAAGGAGACCGCGATCCAGAGGGCTCAGTGGACCAGAAAGAATGGGGCCAAGACAATCTAGATAGTCCGAGAGTATCTGTGTCTGCTGTTAAATTGTTTACACAAACATGAGACTTGAATTTGATTCTGTTTCCTGTGATTTAATGCAATATTTGCTCAAAAATAATGCGAAAGGGCTTGATTGGTTCTCTCAACAACAACAACAACAAAAATCATTGGGTTGAATCTTGTGGCTGTTTGAGTGAGAAAGACACAGGAGAGCCAACCAGGAAAAGCACAGCCCCCTTCATTATTGACACATTGTGCCGACAATATCAAAGAGACATTCCAGAATGGTGTCAGGATGACTTTGAGAGTTAAGGTGTTAGCCAGACTAATGAGTAACTGTAATGGAAAAGTAATTGTTGGTCTGCTTTACTACAGATTGCTCAGGACTTCTCTATTTTAAACCGAGAACTGGATCGAGGGCTTCAAGGATAAAAAATCTTGGTGTTGGGTGTGTTTAATATCGATATAAACGTCTTTATAGTATACAAAATAAATTGTGTGTGACGTCATTGTCAGTGTGCCTCCATGCTTTGCACTAACCTTATATTCTAAAATCAAGTGATTTCTATCTAACACCAACATGGTTGGTGCCAACCAATGGAGGTGACCAGACCCGGCCCATTTGTGTTGGCTGTTGGGGACTCATAGTTGTTTACAGTTGTTTTACTGAACAGGCTTTTTCTTTTTTTATGTTTTATTTACCTCAGGCAAGTCAGTTAAGAACAAATTCTTATTTACAATTACGGCCAAACCCTACCCTGGCCAAACCCTACCCCGGCCAAACCCTACCCTGGCCAAACCCTACCCTGGCCAAACCCTACCCTGGCCAAACCCTACCCCGGTCAAACCCTACCCTGGCCAAACCCTACCCTGGCCAAACCCTACCCTGGCCAAACCCTACCCTGGCCAAACCCTACCCCGGTCAAACCCTACCCCGGCCAAACCCTAACCCGGACAACGCTCGGCCAATTGAGCGCCGCCCTATGGGACTCCCAATCAACGGTCGGTTGTGATACAGCCTGGAATCGAACCAGGGTCTGTAGTGACACCTCACTGAGATACAGTGTCGTAGACCGCTGCTGCCACTCGCGGGCATTGCAGCGAGGTACACTGCTTGGTGTACTAGATGTGTGCTTCTAGTCCTATTATGTGTGTTGATATCGACTTTCCTACAGACCAAGGTGTATCAGCTGCCAGGGACAGAACCACAGTACAACCGTTGCAAACATGTATTTTATTTCCAAATGAACAATAGTGAATAAGTATCTGTTCGTTTATGTAGTGTGAGAAGTGACAGGAGGAAGTGTTTGTGTTCCTGTGAAGTAATAGATCAACGGATGGATGAGCCGTGAGTGTCTCTGATTCAGAGGGGTTGGGTTAAATGCGGAAGACACATTTCAGTTGAATGCATTCAGTTGTACAACTGAGGAGGTATCCACCTTTCCCATTCATATTCCAATGCTAATTATGCTCCTAAGGCTCTTATTTATAGCTCTGCTAAATGGGACGTTTAGTTTGTTTTAATGCATTTTCTGCCTGATTTATGCCTACTGTATTTATAAAATATAACATTTTTGGTAAAAGCTGGGTTAAAGGGTTCCGCTGCACTTTCATTCTATCACAACAATTTATTTTAAATACAAATGTTAACTATTATTTCTACCTTTGTTCAAAATGCCAAAGTAAAATGTTTTCACTATCTGAATTTTCAGATTGGTTCAGTGCTTTCATTCAATAAGCCATCTCCAAAGTTCCCTCAGACAATAGTTCTCAACTGGTTTTGATTCAGTTTTTGTTTAAATTATTAAAAATTATTAAGTTATCTTTTAAACTTCCATTGGTTGAAATCTATTGCTCAGTTATCACTTGGCTCATGTAAATAATTCTGCACTTGCCCCTTTAAACATCCTAAGGTCAACATCCCCATGTACACATTTCGCTTATGTAAATGTTGTAGCAACATAAAACTATTACGTAAACGATTTAATTTTATCTGTCAAGACATTGAATACATGTTTAGTATATTTACTCATTTTAATGGTTTAGTTTTTTTCTCTGAGAAGTAAATTAATCTAAACTTATGTGATTTGGTTTTTAATTACATTTCATTAATTTGCATATTCAATGTCTAGCAAATTTGCAGAAAACAGAATGTTCGCCACAAGTTTTCCCAGAATTGTTAACCAGAAGTTCACAAGTTGCTGCAAATTTCCCACAACAGTTTGCCAACAGTTTGCCAAATGACACATTTGCAATAAAAAAAAAGAGCTTGTCGTAAATTTACCACAACAGTTTGCCACAAAACTAATTTGCATGTTTGAGACAATTTGAGACAGAAGCTATAAAAGGTAATGCTGCTTCTAGTTTTTTTTACATCCTTCATGTGGAGCAGAGATCTCTGAGATTAGATGTTCTGGTCCACAGAGATCTCTGAGATGAGATGTTCTGGTCCACAGAGATCTCTGAGATTAGATGTTCTGGTCCACAGAGATCTCTGAGATGAGATGTTCTGGTCCACAGAGATCTCTGAGATTAGATGTTCTGGTCCACAGAGATCTCTGAGATGAGATGTTCTGGTCCACAGAGATCTCTGAGATGAGATGTTCTGGTCCACAGAGATCTCTGAGATGAGATGTTCTGGTCCACAGAGATCTTTGAGATTAGATGTTCTGGTCCACAGAGATCTCTGAGATTAGATGTTCTGGTCCACAGAGATCTCTGAGATTAGATGTTCTGGTCCACAGAGATCTCTGAGATTAGATGTTCTGGTCCACAGAGATCTCTGAGATTAGATGTTCTGGTCCACAGAGATCTCTGAGATTAGATGTTCTGGTCCACAGAGATCTCTGAGATTAGATGTTCTGGTCCACAGAGATCTCTGAGATTAGATGTTCTGGTCCACAGAGATCTCTGAGATTAGATGTTCTGGTCCACAGAGATCTCTGAGATTAGATGTTCTGGTCCACAGAGATCTCTGAGATGAGATGTTCTGGTCCACAGAGATCTCTGAGATTAGATGTTCTGGTCCATAAAGATCTCTGAGATTAGATGTTCTGGTCCACAGAGATCTCTGAGATTAGATGTTCTGGTCCACAGAGATCTCTGAGATTAGATGTTCTGGTCCACCGAGATCTCTGAGATGAGATGTTCTGGTCCACAGAGATCTCTGAGATGACATGTTCTGGTCCACAGAGATCTCTGAGATTAGATGTTCTGGTCCACAGAGATCTCTGAGATTAGATGTTCTGGTCCACAGAGATCTCTGAGATGAGATGTTCTGGTCCACAGAGATCTCTGAGATGAGATGTTCTGGCCCACAGAGATCTCTGAGATGAGATGTTCTGGTCCACAGAGATCTCTGAGATTAGATGTTCTGGTCCATAAAGATCTCTGAGATTAGATGTTCTGGTCCACAGAGATCTCTGAGATTAGATGTTCTGGTCCACAGAGATCTCTGAGATTAGATGTTCTGGTCCACAGAGATCTCTGAGATTAGATGTTCTGGTCCACAGAGATCTCTGAGATGAGATGTTCTGGTCCACAGAGATCTCTGAGATGAGATGTTCTGGTCCACAGAGATCTCTGAGATGAGATGTTCTGGTCCACAGAGATCTCTGAGATGAGATGTTCTGGTCCACAGAGATCTCTGAGATTAGATGTTCTGGTCCACAGAGATCTCTGAGATGAGATGTTCTTGTCCACAGAGATCTCTGAGATGAGACGTTCTGGTCCACAGAGATCTCTGATATTAGATGTTCTGGTCCACAGAGATCTCTGAGATTAGATGTTCTGGTCCACAGAGATCTCTGAAATTAGATGTTCTGGTCCACAGAGATCTCTGGGATTAGATGTTCTGGTCCACAGAGATCTCTGAGATTAGATGTTCTGGTCCACAGAGATCTCTGAGATGAGATGTTCTGGTCCATAAAGATCTCTGAGATTAGCTGTTCTGGTCCATAAAGATCTCTGAGATTAGATGTTCTGGTCCACAGAGATCTCTGAGATTAGATGTTCTGGTCCACAGAGATCTCTGAGATGAGATGTTCTGGTCCACAGAGATCTCTGAGATTAGATGTTCTGGTCCACAGAGATCTCTGAGATGAGATGTTCTGGTCCACAGAGATCTCTGAGATTAGATGTTCTGTTCCACAGAGATCTCTGAGATTAGATGTTCTGGTCCACAGAGATCTCTGAAATTAGATGTTCTGTTCCACAGAGATCTCTGAGATTAGATGTTCTGGTCCACAGAGATCTCTGAGATTAGATGTTCTGGTCCACAGAGATCTCTGAGATGAGATGTTCTGGTCCACAGAGATCTCTGAGATGAGATGTTCTGGTCCACAGAGATCTCTGAGATGAGATGTTCTGGTCCACAGAGATCTCTGAGATTAGATGTTCTGGTCCACAGAGATCTCTGAAATTAGATGTTCTGGTCCACAGAGATCTCTGAGGTTAGATGTTCTGGTCCACAGAGATGTCTGAAATTAGATGTTCTGGTCCAAAAAGATCTCTGAGATTAGATGTTCTGGTCCACAGAGATCTCTGAGATTAGATGTTCTGGTCCACAGAGATCTCTGAGATTAGATGTTCTGGTCCACAGAGATCTCTGAGATTAGATGTTCTGGTCCACAGAGATCTCTGAGATGAGATGTTCTGGTCCACAGAGATCTCTGAGATGAGATGTTCTGGTCCACAGAGATCTCTGAGATGAGATGTTCTGGTCCACAGAGATCTCTGAGATTAGATGTTCTGGTCCACAGAGATCTCTGAGATGAGATGTTCTTGTCCACAGAGATCTCTGAGATGAGATGTTCTGGTCCACAGAGATCTCTGATATTAGATGAGAGATTTCTGGTCCACAGAGATCTCTGATATTAGATGTTCTGGTCCACAGAGATCTCTGAGATTAGATGTTCTGGTCCACAGAGATCTCTGAAATTAGATGTTCTGGTCCACAGAGATCTCTGGGATTAGATGTTCTGGTCCACAGAGATCTCTGAGATTAGATGTTCTGGTCCACAGAGATCTCTGAGATGAGATGTTCTGGTCCATAAAGATCTCTGAGATTAGATGTTCTGGTCCACAGAGATCTCTGAGATTAGATGTTCTGGTCCACAGAGATCTCTGAGATTAGATGTTCTGGTCCACAGAGATCTCTGAGATGAGATGTTCTGGTCCACAGAGATGTTCTGGTCTCTCTGAGATTAGATGTTCTGGTCCACAGAGATCTCTGATATTAGATGTTCTGGTCCACAGAGATCTCTGAGATTAGATGTTCTGTTCCACAGAGATCTCTGAGATTAGATGTTCTGGTCCACAGAGATCTCTGAAATTAGATGTTCTGTTCCACAGAGATCTCTGAGATTAGATGTTCTGGTCCACAGAGATCTCTGAGATTAGATGTTCTGGTCCACAGAGATCTCTGAAATTAGATGTTCTGTTCCACAGAGATCTCTGATATTAGATGTTCTGGTCCACAGAGATCTCTGAGATTAGATGTTCTGGTCCACAGAGATCTCTGAGATTAGATGTTCTGGTCCACAGAGATCTCTGAGATTAGATGTTCTGGTCCACAGAGATCTCTGAAATTAGATGTTCTGGTCCACAGAGATCTCTGAGATTAGATGTTCTGGTCCAGAGATCTCTGAGATTAGATGTTCTGGTCCACAGAGATCTCTGAGATTAGATGTTCTGGTCCACAGAGATCTCTGAGATTAGATGTTCTGGTCCACAGAGATCTCTGAGATTAGATGTTCTGGTCCACAGAGATCTCTGAGATTAGATGTTCTGGTCCACAGAGATCTCTGAGATTAGATGTTCTGGTCCACAGAGATCTCTGAGATTAGATGTTCTGGTCCACAGAGATCTCTGAAATTAGATGAGATTAGATGTTCTGGTCCACAGAGATCTCTGAGATTAGATGTTCTGGTCCACAGAGATCTCTGAGATTAGATGTTCTGGTCCACAGAGATCTCTGAGATTAGATGTTCTGGTCCACAGAGATCTCTGAGATTAGATGTTCTGGTCCACAGAGATCTCTGAGATGAGATGTTCTGGTCCACAGAGATCTCTGAGATGAGATGTTCTGGTCCACAGAGATCTCTGAGATGAGATGTTCTGGTCCACAGAGATCTCTGAGATGAGATGTTCTGGTCCACAGAGATCTCTGAGATGAGATGTTCTGGTCCACAGAGATCTTTGAGATTAGATGTTCTGGTCCACAGAGATCTCTGAGATTAGATGTTCTGGTCCACAGAGATCTCTGAGATTAGATGTTCTGGTCCACAGAGATCTCTGAGATTAGATGTTCTGGTCCACAGAGATCTCTGAAATTAGATGAGATTAGATGTTCTGGTCCACAGAGATCTCTGAGATTAGATGTTCTGGTCCACAGAGATCTCTGAGATTAGATGTTCTGGTCCACAGAGATCTCTGAGATTAGATGTTCTGGTCCACAGAGATCTCTGAGATTAGATGTTCTGGTCCACAGAGATCTCTGAGATTAGATGTTCTGGTCCACAGAGATCTCTGAGATGAGATGTTCTGGTCCACAGAGATCTCTGAGATTAGATGTTCTGGTCCATAAAGATCTCTGAGATTAGATGTTCTGGTCCACAGAGATCTCTGAGATTAGATGTTCTGGTCCACAGAGATCTCTGAGATTAGATGTTCTGGTCCACCGAGATCTCTGAAATGAGATGTTCTGGTCCACAGAGATCTCTGAGATGACATGTTCTGGTCCACAGAGATCTCTGAGATTAGATGTTCTGGTCCACAGAGATCTCTGAGATTAGATGTTCTGGTCCACAGAGATCTCTGAGATGAGATGTTCTGGTCCACAGAGATCTCTGAGATGAGATGTTCTGGTCCACAGAGATCTCTGAGATGAGATGTTCTGGTCCACAGAGATCTCTGAGATTAGATGTTCTGGTCCATAAAGATCTCTGAGATTAGATGTTCTGGTCCACAGAGATCTCTGAGATTAGATGTTCTGGTCCACAGAGATCTCTGAGATTAGATGTTCTGGTCCACAGAGATCTCTGAGATTAGATGTTCTGGTCCACTGAGATCTCTTAGATTAGATGTTCTGGTCCACAGAGATCTCTGAGATTAGATGTTCTGGTCCACAGAGATCTCTGAGATGAGATGTTCTGGTCCACAGAGATCTCTGAGGTTAGATGTTCTGGTCCACAGAGATGTCTGAAATGAGATGTTCTGGTCCAAAAAGATCTCTGAGATTAGATGTTCTGGTCCACAGAGATCTCTGAGATGAGATGTTCTGGTCCACAGAGATCTCTGAGATGAGATGTTCTGGTCCACAGAGATCTCTGAGATGAGATGTTCTGGTCCACAGAGATCTCTGAGATTAGATGTTCTGGTCCACAGAGATCTCTGAGATGAGATGTTCTGGTCCACAGAGATCTCTGAAATTAGATGTTCTGGTCCACAGAGATCTCTGAGATTAGATGTTCTGGTCCACAGAGATCTCTGAGATGAGATGTTCTGGTCCACAGAGATCTCTGAGATGAGATGTTCTGGTCCACAGAGATCTCTGAGATGAGATGTTCTGGTCCACAGAGATCTCTGAGATTAGATGTTCTGGTCCACAGAGATCTCTGAGATGAGATGTTCTGGTCCACATAGATCTCTGAGATTAGATGTTCTGGTCCACAGAGATCTCTGAGATTAGATGTTCTGGTCCACAGAGATCTCTGAGATTAGATGTTCTTGTCCACAGAGATCTCTGAGATTAGATGTTCTGGTCCACAGAGATCTCTTAGATTAGATGTTCTGGTCCACAGAGATCTCTGAGATTAGATGTTCTGGTCCACAGAGATCTCTGAAATTAGATGTTCTGGTCCACAGAGATCTCTGAGATTAGATGTTCTGGTCCACAGAGATGTCTGAAATTAGATGTTCTGGTCCACATAGAACTCTGAGATGAGATGTTCTGGTCCACAGAGATCTCTGAGATTAGATGTTCTGGTCCACAGAGATCTCTGAGATGAGATGTTCTGGTCCATAAAGATCTCTGAGATTATGTGTTCTGGTCCATAAAGATCTCTGAGATTAGATATTCTGGTCCACAGAGATCTCTGAGATTAGATGTTCTGGTCCACAGAGATCTCTGAGATGAGATGTTCTGGTCCACAGAGATCTCTGAGATGAGATGTTCTGGTCCACAGAGATATCTGAGATGAGATGTTCTGGTCCACAGAGATCTCTGAGATGAGATGTTCTGGTCCACAGAGATCTCTGAGATTAGATGTTCTGGTCCACAGAGATCTCTGAAATTAGATGTTCTGTTCCACAGAGATCTCTGAGATTAGATGTTCTGGTCCACAGAGATCTCTGAGATTAGATGTTCTGGTCCACAGAGATCTCTGAGATTAGATGTTCTGGTCCACAGACATCTCTGAGATTAGATGTTCTGGTCCACAGAGATCTCTGAGATGAGATGTTCTGGTCCACAGAGATCTCTGAGATGAGATGTTCTGGTCCATAAAGATCTCTGAGATTAGATGTTCTGGTCCACAGAGATCTCTGAGATGAGATGTTCTGGTCCACAGAGATCTCTGAGATTAGATGTTCTGGTCCACAGAGATCTCTGAAATTAGATGTTCTGTTCCACAGCGATCTCTGAGAATAGATGTTCTGGTCCACAGAGATCTCTGAGATGAGATGTTCTGGTCCACAGAGATCTCTGAGATTAGATGTTCTGGTCCACAGAGATCTCTGAGATGAGATGTTCTGGTCCACAGAGATCTCTGAGATTAGATGTTCTGGTCCACAGAGATCTCTGAGATTAGATGTTCTGGTCCACAGAGATCTCTGAGATTAGATGTTCTGGTCCACAGAGATCTCTGAGATTAGATGTTCTGGTCCATAGAGAACTCTGAAATTAGATGTTCTGGTCCACAGAGATCTCTGAGATTAGATGTTCTGGTCCACAGAGATCTCTGAGATTAGATGTTCTGGTCCACAGAGATCTCTGAGATTAGATGTTCTGGTCCACAGAGATCTCTGAGATTAGATGTTCTGGTCCACTGAGATCTCTTAGATTAGATGTTCTGGTCCACAGAGATCTCTGAGATTAGATGTTCTGGTCCACAGAGATCTCTGAAATTAGATGTTCTGGTCCACAGAGATCTCTGAGATTAGATGTTCTGGTCCACAGAGATGTCTGAAATTAGATGTTCTGGTCCAAAAAGATCTCTGAGATGAGATGTTCTGGTCCACAGAGATCTCTGAGATTAGATGTTCTGGTCCACAGAGATCTCTGAGATGAGATGTTCTGGTCCATAAAGATCTCTGAGATTAGATGTTCTGGTCCATAAAGATCTCTGAGATTAGATGTTCTGGTCCACAGAGATCTCTGAGATTAGATGTTCTGGTCCACAGAGATCTCTGAGATGAGATGTTCTGGTCCATAAAGATCTCTGAGATTAGATGTTCTGGTCCACAGACATCTCTTAGATTAGATGTTCTGGTCCACAGAGATCTCTGAGATTAGATGTTCTGGTCCACAGAGATGTCTGAAATTAGATGTTCTGGTCCAAAAAGATCTCTGAGATGAGATGTTCTGGTCCACAGAGATCTCTGAGATTAGATGTTCTGGTCCACAGAGATCTCTGAGATGAGATGTTCTGGTCCATAAAGATCTCTGAGATTAGATGTTCTGGTCCATAAAGATCTCTGAGATTAGATGTTCTGGTCCACAGAGATCTCTGAGATTAGATGTTCTGGTCCACAGAGATCTCTGAGATGAGATGTTCTGGTCCACAGAGATCTCTGAGATTAGATGTTCTGGTCCACAGAGATCTCTGAGATTAGATGTTCTGGTCCACAGATATCTCTGAGATTAGATGTTCTGGTCCACAAAGATCTCTGAGATTAGATGTTCTGGTCCATAAAGATCTCTGAGATTAGATGTTATGGTCCACAGAGATCTCTGAGATTAGATGTTCTGGTCCACAGAGATCTCTGAGATTAGATGTTCTGGTCCACAGAGATCTCTGAGATTAGATGTTCTGGTCCACAGAGATCTCTGAGATTAGATGTTCTGGTCCATAAAGATCTCTGAGATTAGATGTTCTGGTCCACAGAGATCTCTTAGATTAGATGTTCTGGTCCACAGAGATCTCTGAGATTAGATGTTCTGGTCCACAGAGATCTCTGAGATTAGATGTTCTGGTCCACAGAGATCTCTGAGATTAGATGTTCTGGTCCACAGAGATCTCTGAAATTAGATGTTCTGGTCCACAGAGATCTCTGAAATTAGATGTTCTGGTCCACAGAGATCTCTGAGATTAGATGTTCTGGTCCACAGAGATCTCTGAAATTAGATGTTCTGGTCCACAGAATTCTCTGAAATGAGATGTTCTGGTCCACAGAGATCTCTGAAATTAGATGTTCTGGTCCACAGATATCTCTGAAATTAGATGTTCTGGTCCACAAAGATCTCTGAAATTAGATATTCTGGTCCACAAAGATCTCTGAAATTAGATGTTCCGGTCCCATTTGTTCAGTTCAGAGTAATGATCAGAGACTTCTATGTTGATAAATGTGTCTGTTTTTCTGAATATGTTTTTGTAATTTTCTATACTGTATGTTGTATATATGTTTTGGATATTTAGACTTCCCTGTCAAAATAAAGATTTATTAATGATAATTATTATAATAATTAATAATTATCCAGTCGAAACATGTTGAATGTCACCATGTAGAAAATAAAACATCAAACATTAAAAAAATGCTCCATTGTCGAATTTGTGTTGACTTGAACCCACTGCATTCTGGTCAGTTCTTTCAGTTTTGCCAATAAGGATTGTGTTTTTAGTGTCTGCCTCACTTTTTTTTTAAAGCCCACCTTGGGGGAGGGGCCAGAGCACAAAGTACAGCACTACACAAGTTTGGTCTGTTTGTAATTCCACCAGGCTAAAATTCCCCTCGGACATGATGAAAACAAGCCCAGATTCCCCCAGGGTAAAATTCCTTTTAACAGACCAAATGAACATGTTTCTGAAAAACATTTACCCAGTGTCATTTACATTCTTAATAATTTTAACCAAATGAACATACGTTTCAGAAAAACATTTACCCCCCCATTTTGGTCGGAAACACATTCTCACGTCGGAGCTTGACTCGGCTGAATATGAAACATTTTAAAAGTGTGGCCCTAGGTACATTACGAAAGCAAACTGTTGTACTTAAATTTGGCTGGTGGACAGTGAGACTGAGAGGATCTGGACGGCTGTCAAACCACAGAGGTTCTCAGCTGTTTTTCCCATTCCCTCTAGGTACTCCCAGCACTGGAGCCCGTAACCAGAGTAACCAGAGAGGCTGTGAGAAATGCAGGCCACACAAGATGTGTTAGTAGTTTTAAAAATTTGCCTTCTAAGGCTGATGGGGAAGGAGGGAAGCAGAGCTGTTGGACCAGAATAGACTGTGACAGCAGCATACGATTAATAACGGACATCACTGAGATCTAAAAGGAAAGGCCAAAAATGACATCAGGACTGCGATTACTCACCACAGACTAGCAGAATCCTCTTTTTCCTTTCATGACTCTGACGAGCCCGACGCGAAGGAACTTCTGCTTCCTCGGGAACAGGCCCAATCCCTGTGATCTGCGTGAAGAGGAGGCGGAGAGAGAGGGGGTGAAGGGCGGGCTGCCTTCTGAGAATTTGTAGGCGATCAAATAAACCCCCACTTTCACCCATTCTGCTAGCAAACGTGCAATCTTTGGACAATAAAATTGTCGAGTTACGAGGAAGATTAAACTACCAACGGGCCATTAAAAACTGTAACATCTTATGCTTCACGGAGTCGTGGCTGAACGATGACATCATCAACATACAGCTGGCTGGTTATACACTGTACCGGCAGGATAGAACAGCGGCGTCTGGTAAGACAAGGGGCGGTGGGCTATGTATTTTTGTAAATAACAGCTGTTGAACGATATCTAAGGAAGTCTCAAGCTATTGCTCGCCTGAGGTAGAGTATCTCATGATAAACTGTAGACCACACTACCTACTGAGAGAGTTTTCATCTGTATTCTTTGTAGCTGTTTATATACCATCACAGTCAAAGGCTGTCTAGGACAGCATTAAATAAGCTGTATACACAAGCCAATAAGAAAACGCTCACATAGTGGCAGCGCTCCTAGTAGCCTGGGACTTTAATGCAGGGAAACTGTCACGCCCTGGTCTTAGTATTCTGTGTTCTCTTTATTATTTTGGTCAGGCCAGGGTGTGACATGGGTGATTTATGTGGTGTGTTTTGTCTAGGGGTTTTGTAGTTTATGGGATTGTGTTTAGTTAAGTATTCTAGGTAAGTCTATGGTTGCCTGGAGTGGTTCTCAATCAGAGGCAGGTGTTTATCGTTGTCTCTGATTGGGAACCATATTTAGGCAGCCATATTCTTTAGGTCTCTTGTGGGTGGTTGTTCCTGTCTTTGTGTTTGTTGCACAAAATGTTTCGGTTTTCCACGTTTCTTATTTTGTATTATACATTGTTCAAGTTATCATCTTTATTAAAGATGTTTATAAATAACCACGCTGCGTTTGGTCCACCTCTCCTTCCCAGGAAGAATCCCGTGACAGAAACGTCATTTCTATCAGCATGTTAAATGTGCAACCAGAGGGAAAGATAACTCTGGACCACCTTTACTCCACACACAGAGACTCATACAAAGCTCTCCCCCGCCCTCCATTTGGCAAATCTGACCATAATTTTATCCTCCTGATTCCTGCTTACAAGCAAAAATTAAAGCAGGAAGCACCAGTGACTAGATCAATAAAAAAGTGGTCAGACTAAGCAGATGCTATGATACAGGACTGTTTTGCTAGCAGAGACTGGAATATGTTCTGGGATTCCTCCAATGGCATTGAAGAGTACACCACATCAGTCATTGGCTTCATCAATAAGTGCATCGATGATGTCGTCCCCACAGTGACTGTACGTACATACCACAACCAGAAGCCATGGATTACAGGCAACATCCGCACTGAGATAAAAGGTAGAGCTGCTGCTTTCAAGGAGCGGAACTCTAACCCAGAAGCTTATAAGAAATCTGCTTTGCCCTCCGACAAACCATCAAACAGGCAAAGCATCAATACAGGACTAAGATAGAATCGTACTACACCGGCTCTGACGCTCGTCGGATGTGGCAGACCTTGCAAACCATTACGGACTACAAAAGGAAGCACAGCCGAGAGCTGCCCAGTGACACGAGCCTACCAGACGAGCTCAACTACTTCTATGCTGGTATGGCAACTGCTCAGACTCTGACCGCAAGGCACTACAGAGGGTAGTGCGAACGGCCCAGTACATCACTGCGGCCAAGCTTCCTGCCATCTAGGACCTCTATACCAGGCGGTGTCAGGGGAAGGCCCTAAAAATTGTCAAAGACTCCAGCCAGCCTAGTCATACTGTGTTCTCTTTGCTACCGCACGCAAGCGGTACCGGAGCGTCAAATCTAGGTTCAAGAGGCTTCTAAACAGCTTCTACCCCCAAGCCATAAGACTCCTGAACATCTAATCAAATGGCTACCCAGACTTTGCAGTCCCCCCCCCCCTCTTTACACCACTGCTACTCTCCCTTGTCATCTATGCATAGTCACTTTAATAACTCTACCTAAATGTACATACTTCCTAAAATACCGGTGCCCCCGCTCATTGACTCTGTACTGTAACTGTAACACCCTGTATATAGCCTCACTATTGTTATTTCACTGCTGCTCTTTAATTACTTGTTACTTTTATCTCTTATTCTTATCTGTATTTTTTTTTAACTGCATTGTTGGTCAGGGGCTCGTAAGTAAGCATTTCACTGTAAGGTCAACATCTGTTGTATGTGACTAATAACATTTGATTTGATTTGATTTTTAAATGATGTTAAAGCAAAAACACTTTGAGGATGGCGTGACTGAGAGACGGGACTTGCTATTCTTAATCTGTTCATCTTAAAAACTTCTGGTCCTCTTCCTTGTACCTGGTCTAATCAACTTTTGATTGGACAGCGTTCATTTACCTCCATCAAATCAAATCAAATCAAATCAAATTTTATTTGTCACATACACATGGTTAGCAGATGTTAATGCGAGTGTAGCGAAATGCTTGTGCTTCTAGTTCCGACAATGCAGTAATAACGAGCAAGTAATCTAACTAACAATTCCAAAAAAAACTACTGTCTTATACACAGTGTAAGGGGATAAAGAATATGTACATAAGGATATATGAATGAGTGATGGTACAGAGCAGCATAGGCAAGATACAGTAGATGATATCGAGTACAGTATATACATATGAGATAAGTATGTAAACCAAGTGGCATAGTTAAAGTGGCTAGTGATACATGTGTTACATAAGGATGCAGTCGATGATATAGAGTACAGTATCAACGTATGCATATGAGATGAACAATGTAGGGTAAGTAACATTATATAAGGTAGCATTGTTTAAAGTGGCTAGTGATATATTTACATCATTTCCCATCAATTCCCATGATTAAAGTGGCTGGAGTAGAGTCAGTGTGAACAACATCTTGAGCAGACTAACGATCATAACCGCCTGAATGATGATTATACCCTCTAACTCTCCTATTGCAGGAGATACAGAAAGATACAGAAAGTATTCACATCCCTTCTTTTGAATTTAAGCAGGTTGTTTGTCACTGGCAACACGCAACACCCCATAATGTCAAAGTGGAAAGATGTATTTTGACATTTTTAACTAATCAAAAACGAAAAGCTGAAATGTCTTGTGTCAATAACGCAAGCCCAAATAAGTGTGTCTTATGTGTCTTACAAGTAACATAAGAAGTTGCATGGACTCACTCTGCAGTAATAGTGTTTAATAGGATTTTTTGAATGATTATCCGTAAGGTTCCTCAGTCGAGCAGTGAATTTTAAACACAGATTCAACCAGAAAGGCCAAGGAGGTTTTCCAATGCCTTGCAAATAAGGGCACCTATTGGTAGATTGGATTTTTTTTTAAAGCAGACATTGAATATCCCTTTGAGCATGGGGAAGTTATTAATTACACTTTTGATGGTGTATTTATACACCCAGACACTACAAAGATACTGGTGTCCTTCCTAACTCAGTTACCGGAGAGGAAGGAAATGGCTCAGGGATTTCACAATTAGACTTTGGGTTTTAAGAACTGGGGAGGATTTCAGGTTAAACAAAAACGGAATGGAGCAAAATCCTTGAGGAAAGGCTGGTTCATTCGGGTTTCCACCAGACACAGGGAGATTAATTCACCTTTCAGCAGAACAGTAACCTAAAACACAAGACCAAATCTACACTGGAGTTGCTTAAAAGTCCAAGTTACAGTTTTGACTTAAATCTGCTTGAAAATCTATGGGAAGACCTGGAAATGGTTGTCCAGCAATGATCAACAACCAATTTGACATAGCTTGAATAATTTTGAAAAGAATAATGGACAAATGTTCCACAATCTAGGTGTGGAAAACTCTTAGAGATTTACCCAGAAAGTCTCACAGCTGTAAAGGTAACTCTAACGTGTATTGACTCATGGGGTTTAATATTTATATAATAAATACATATAAGTGTTTATTTATTATTGTTATTATTATTATCATTTTATTATCATTTTACAAATGTTAGCATTGTTCTTCCACTTTGACATTACAGAGTATTTTGTGTAGATTGTTGACAGAAATGTTTTAATTAACTCCATTTGAATCCTACTTTGTAACACAACAAAATGTGGAAAAAGTCAAGGGGTGTGAATACTTTCTGAAGGCACTGTAGTATATTCAATTGATTCAATCTAGTCCAAAGTGTCAGAAACTGGAAAACGGTTATGAAATAGGTCTTAAGTTACAACAGTTCCAGAGGTCCTTCCGCTAGTTTCCCTAAATACAGTGACAATCACAGAACAACAAAATGTGTTATTAATCGTCTGCTCATACATACATCCTTGGAGTATTACATCACTATTTTGTTTTCATATTGAAACACAGTTCCTGAAAAGCAGATGAGAACATTATGTTCACCCTAACCTGATTTGATAGAGGAGACGCTTGGTGTCTGAGTGCTCTCAGCTGCGACTGTTTTTACAACCTTAAAATATGATCTTCATTCTGAAATCTTTGCTAGTCATGCCACCAGACATCTCCTGGGTATAACTACTCCCATGTCCCATGCCTCGCAAAGAAGGGCACCTATTGGTAGATCTGTAAAAATAAAAAAAAAGTACTAATAAATGAATAAAAATAAAGCAGACGTTGAATATGCCTTTCATCATGGTGAAGCCATTAATTATGCTTTAGATGGTGTACACCCAGTCACTACAAACATACAGGTGTCCTTCCTAACTCAGTTCCCGGAGAGAAAGGAAACTGCTCAGAGGTTTCACCATGAGGCCAATGGTGACTTTAAAACAGTTACAGTTTAATGGCTGTGATGGGAGAAAACTGAGGATGGATCAGCAACATTGTATTTACTCCACAATACTAACCTAAATGACAGAGTGAAATGAAGGAAGCCTGTTCAGAATATAAATATTCCAAAACATGCATCCTGTTTGCAACAAGGAACTTAAGTAATACTGAAACAATAATACTGCAAAACATGTGGCAAAGAAATGTACTTTTTTGTACTGAATATGTTTGGGGCAAATCCAACACAACACATCTATGAATGCCACTCTTCATATTTTTAAGCATGGTGATGGCTGCATCATGTTATGGGTATGCTTGTCACAGGGAAGGACTAGGGAGTTTTTAAGGATATAAAGAAACGGAATATAGCTAACTTAAAGAGATCAGTTATTACAGTGAATTTGGAGGCTAGCTAGCTATCCCTGTAATGAACGTTTGGACATTTTGTTCTCTATGCTGCTCGTTCAAGCTGCTCGCTGTCACGTGTGCTCCTTCTCCGGCCTCTTGGCTGCTGATTATTGCGCACACCTGTCATCATCGTCACGCGCACCAGCGCCTCATCACACTCACCTGGACTCCATTACCTCCTTGATTATCTTCCCTATATCTGTCACTCCCCTTGGCTATTTCCTCAGGTGTTATTGACTCTGTCTCGTGACACTCACCTGGACTCCATCACCTCCTTGATTTTCTTCCCTCTATCTGTCACTCACCTGGACTCCATCACCTTGATTATCTTCTCTGTATCTGTCACTCACCTGGACTCCATCACCACCTTGATTATCTTCCCTCTATCTGTCACTCACCTGGACTCCATCACCTCCTTGATTATCTTCCCTCTATCTGTCACTCACCTGGACTCCATCATCTTCCTTGATTATCTTCCCTCTATCTGTCCCTCACCTGGATTCCATCACCACCTTGATTATCTTCCCTCTATCTGTCACTCACCTGGACTCCATCATCTTCCTTGATTATCTTCCCTCTATCTGTCCCTCACCTGGATTCCATCACCACCTTGATTATCTTCCCTCTATCTGTCACTCACCTGGACTCCATCATCTTCCTTGATTATCTTCCCTCTATCTATCCCTCCCCTTGGTTCTTTCCTCAGGTGTTATTGACTCTGTTTTCATGTCACTGCGCTGTTTGTATTTCTTGTTTTATGTACCGTTTATTTATTAAACACTCACTCCCTGTACTTGCTTCCCGACTCTCAGCGCACTCTTTACACTTGTTTGTAAACTAATCCTTTACTTTCAATATAGCAACTGTTTGCTTTCAGAGAATTACAGGGGCGAAGTTGCTACTCTTAGCAGACAAATAGAAAACTTACCCAAACTACTGGGGAATCCATGCCCAGCAAGTAGTGAACTTACACAAACTACTGGGGAATCCATGCCCAACAAGTAGTGAATTTACACAAACTACTTTGGAATCCATGCCCAGCAAGTAGTGAACTCATACAAGCTACTGGGGAATCCACTCCCAACAAGTAGTGAACTTATACAAGGTACTGGGTAATCCATGACCAACAAGTAGTGAACTTATACAAACTACTTTGGAATCCATGACCAACAAGTAGTGAACTCATACAAGCTACTGGGGAATCCATGACCAACAAGTAGTGAACTTATCACCTGACTCTCATCTTCCTTGATACAAGGTACTGGGGAATCCATGCCCAGCAAGTAGTGAACTTATACAAGGTACTGGGGAATCCATGACCAGCAAGTAGTGAACTTATACAAGGTACTGGGGAATCCATGCCCAGCAAGTAGTGAACTTATACAAGGTACTGGGAATCCATGCCCAGCAAGTAGTGAACTTATACAAGGTACTGGGGAATCCACTCCCAACAAGTAGTGAACTTATACAAGGTACTGGGTAATCCATGACCAACAAGTAGTGAACTTATACAAACTACTTTGGAATCCATGACCAACAAGTAGTGAACTCATACAAGCTACTGGGGAATCCATGACCAACAAGTAGTGAACTTATACAAGGTACTGGGGAATCCATGCCCAGCAAGTAGTGAACTTATACAAGGTACTGGGGAATCCATGACCAGCAAGTAGTGAACTTATACAAGGTACTGGGGAATCCATGCCCAGCAAGTAGTGAACTTATACAAGGTACTGGGGAATCCATGCCCAGCAAGTAGTGAACTTATACAAGGTACTGGGAATCCATGCCCAGCAAGTAGTGAACTTATACAAGGTACTGGGGAATCCATGCCCAGCAAGTAGTGAACTTATACAAGGTACTGGGGAATCCATGACCAACAAGTAGTGAACTTATACAAGGTACTGGGGAATCCATGCCCAGCAAGTAGTGAACTTATACAAGGTACTGGGGAATCCATGCCCAGCAAGTAGTGAACTTATACAAGGTACTGGGGAATCCATGCCCAGCAAGTAGTGAACTTATACAAGGTACTGGGGAATCCATGCCCAGCAAGTAGTGAACTTATACAAGGTACTGGGGAATCCATGCCCAGCAAGTAGTGAACTTATACAAGGTACTGGGGAATCCATGCCCAGCAAGTAGTGAACTTATACAAGGTACTGGGGAATCCATGCCCAGCAAGTAGTGAACTTATACAAGGTACTGGGGAATCCATGACCAACAAGTAGTGAACTTATACAAGGTACTGGGGAATCCATGCCCAGCAAGTAGTGAACTTATACAAGGTACTGGGGAATCCATGCCCAGCAAGTAGTGAACTTATACAAGGTACTGGGGAATCCATGCCCAGCAAGTAGTGAACTTATACAAGGTACTGGGGAATCCATGCCCAGCAAGTAGTGAACTTATACAAGGTACTGGGGAATCCATGCCCAGCAAGTAGTGAACTTATACAAGGTACTGGGGAATCCATGCCCAGCAAGTAGTGAACTTATACAAGGTACTGGGGAATCCATGCCCAGCAAGTAGTGAACTTATACAAGGTACTGGGGAATCCATGACCAGCAAGTAGTGAACGTATACAAGGTACTGGGGAATCCATGACCAGCAAGTAGTGAACTTATACAAGGTACTGGGGAATCCATGACCAGCAAGTAGTGAACTTATACAAGGTACTGGGGAATCCATGACCAGCAAGTAGTGAACTTATACAAGGTACTGGGGAATCCATGCCCAGCAAGTAGTGAACTTATACAAGGTACTGGGGAATCCATGCCCAGCAAGTAGTGAACTTATACAAGGTACTGGGAATCCATGCCCAGCAAGTAGTGAACTTATACAAGGTACTGGGAATCCATGCCCAGCAAGTAGTGAACTTATACAAGGTACTCGGGAATCCATGCCCAGCAAGTAGTGAACTTATACAAGGTACTGGGAATCCATGACCAACAAGTAGTGAACTTATACAAGGTACTGGGGAATCCATGCCCAGCAAGTAGTGAACTTATACAAGGTACTGGGGAATCCATGACCAACAAGTAGTGAACTTATACAAGGTACTGGGGAATCCATGCCCAGCAAGTAGTGAACTTATACAAGGTACTGGGGAATCCATGCCCAGCAAGTAGTGAACTTATACAAGGTACTGGGGAATCCATGCCCAACAAGTAGTGAACTTATACAAGGTACTGGGGAATCCATGCCCACCTACTTTCTCTGTACGGCACTTACACAAATTACTGATGATTGGCTGAGAGAAATGTATAATATATTTCTTGCTATATTGTGGATCGAGAGTTACCCGTCTAACAAAACACAGAGGGAGTTCTTTAATGGAAGTATCTCCAACATAATCCAGGTAGAGTCAGGCATTACCCAGGGCAGCTGTCTAGGCCCCTTACATTTTTCAATCTTTACTACTGACCTGCCACTGGCTTTGAGTAAAGCCTGTGTGTCTATGTATGCTGATGATTCAACACTACACACATCAGCTACCACAGCAAGTGAAATCACTGCATCACTTAACAAAGAGCTGCAGTCAGTTTCAGAATGGGTGTCAAGAAATGAGTAAGTCCTCGGCAGGAAATAATGGGGATCCATAATAAACCCCAGGAAGAGTAGCTGCTAACTTGGCAGGAACTAATGGGGATCCATAATAAACCCTAGGAAGAGTAGCTGCTGCCTCGGCAGGAATGAATGGGGATTCATAATAAACCCCAGGAAGAGTAGCTGCTGCCTTGGCAGGAACTAATGGGGATCCATAATAAACCCCAGGAAGAGTAGCTGCTGCCTTGGCAGGAACTAATGGGGATCCATAATAAACCCCAGGAAGAGTAGCTGCTGCCTTGGCAGGAACTAATGGGGATCCATAATAAACCCCAGGAAGAGTAGCTGCTGCCTCGGCAGGAATTAATGGGGATTCATAATAAACCCCAGGAAGAGTAGCTGCTGCCTTGGCAGGAACTAATGCGGATTCATAATAAACCCCAGGAAGAGTAGCTGCTGCCTTGGCAGGAACTAATGGGGATCCATAATAAACCCCAGGAAGAGTAGCTGCTGCCTTGGCAAGAACTAATGGGGATCCATAATAAACCCCAGGAAGAGTAGCTGCTGCCTTGGCAGGAACTAATGGGGATCCATAATAAACCCCAGGAAGAGTAGCTGCTGCCTCGGCAGGAATTAATGGGGATTCATAATAAACCCCAGGAAGAGTAGCTGCTGCCTTGGCAGGAACTAATGGGCATCCATAATAAACCCCAGGAAGAGTAGCTGCTGCCTCGGCAGAAACTAATGGGGATCCATTAGGTTTTTAGAATAAAAAATAAACCGAATGGAACTAAGGACTGGCAACATCCTAGAGGAAAAGCTGGTTCATTCTGCTTCATCCCACCAGACACTGGGAGATTATTTAGCCTTTCAGCAGGACAACAACCTAAAACACAAGGCCAGATGTAACCTGGAATTGCTTAACAAGACAACATTGAATGTTCCTGAGTTACAGTCTTGACTTAAATCGGACTGAAAATCTATGGCAAAACTTGAAAATGTCTGTCTAGCAATCAACATGACAGAGCTTGAAGCTTAAAAGCTTAAAGTTTATGCACTGAAAGCACCTGCAGACAACAACCTTCTAAAATATATTCAGGGTTTTCTCATTTCTATGCACAAGACTGGAACAATTTGTGTTTACTCCTTATTTGGTCTTAACCTTTTACTGCAGTGAGCTAAATCAGGGTCACAAAAAGTGTTTATTGGTATTCTTCAACATATCTACTTTGAAACAAAAGTATACACCTCACACCCATGGTTATGGGCTTAAAACAAAGAAGACGCCTGCACCTTACCAGATATAGAGGGTAATATATACTTCTATACATTTACTTTACACCACTGAGCAGAATAGTTAACACTCATGTCGGGACCTTGAAAAACTTTACAGTGGATGGCTATAGCTATATCAGAAAGTAACGTAATCTTCTGGCTTTATCTAGCACTATTTGTGATATTTTACTTTGCCTTGCTGGCTTGCTAGCTTCTAGGTAATCAATCCTCTGATGTCATATTGTAGTTGATGACCTGTTGTAGTCAATAACCCACTGATGACCTGTTGTAGTTGATAACCCACTGATGACCTGTTGTAGTCGATAACCCACTGATGACCTGTTGTAGTCAATAACCCACTGATGACCTGTTGTAGTTGATAACCCACTGATGACCTGTTGTAGTCAATAACCCACTGATGACCTGTTGTAGTTGATAACCCACTGATGACCTGTTGTAGTCAATAACCCACTGATGACCTGTTGTAGTTGATAACCCACTGATGACCTGTTGTAGTTGATAACCCACTGATGACCTGTTGTAGTCAATAACCCACTGATGACCTGTTGTAGTCAATAACCCACTGATGACCTGTTGTAGTCAATAACCCACTGATGACCTGTTGTAGTCAATAACCCACTGATGACCTGTTGATCAATAACCCACTGATGACCTGTTGTAGTCAATAACCCACTGATGACCTGTTGTATCAATAACCCACTGACCTGTTGTAGTTGATAACCCACTGATGACCTGTTGTAGTTGATAACCCACTGATGACCTGTTGTAGTCAATAACCCACTGATGACCTGTTGTAGTCAATAACCCACTGATGACCTGTTGTAGTTGATAACCCCCTGATGACCTGTTGTAGTCAATAACCCACTGATGACCTGTTGTAGTTGATAACCCACTGATGACCTGTTGTAGTTGATAACCCACTGATGACCTGTTGTAGTTGATAACCCACTGATGATCTGTTGTAGACGATAACCCTCGGATGACCTGTTGTAGACGATAGCCCACTGATGACCTGTTGTAGTTGATAACCCACTGATGACCTGTTGTAGTCAATAACCCACTGATGACCTGTTGTAGACAATAACCCACTGATGACCTGTTGTAGTTGATAACCCACTGATGACCTGTTGTATACGATAACCCTCGGATGACCTGTTGTAGACGATAACCCACTGATGACCTGTTGTAGTTGATAACCCACTGATGACCTGTTGTAGTCAATAACCCACTGATGACCTGTTGTAGACAATAACCCACTGATGACCTGTTGTAGTTGATAACCCACTGATGACCTGTTGTAGACGATAACCCTCGGATGACCTGTTGTAGACGATAACCCACTGATGACCTGTTGTAGTTGATAACCCACTGATGACCTGTTGTAGTTGATAACCCACTGATGACCTGTTGTAGACGATAACCCTTGGATGACCTGTTGTAGACGATAACCCACTGATGACCTGTTGTAGTTGATAACCCACTGATGACCTGTTGTAGTTGATAACCCACTGATGACCTGTTGTAGTCAATAACCCACTGATGACCTGTTGTAGACAATAACCCCTGATGACCTGTTGTAGACGATAACCCCCGATGACCTGTTGTAGACGATAACCCCTGATGACCTGTTGTAGACGATAACCCCCTGATGACCTGTTGTAGACGATAACCCCTGATGACCTGTTGTAGACGATAACCCCCTGATGACCTGTTTGTTAACATTTGAAATTGCAGTTGGCTTATTTGTTATATTTGTAATTTTTTCAATACTTTTTCAATATTTTTTTTTTTGGAAGGGGGTTTTGGGAATATTTCTTACATCTTATGTTATTGTTTTTAATGATTATAATTGTAATGCTTTTTAAAATCATATTATTATTTAATTTGACGTGTCTTTGTTGTATTTTATTATTTAATTTGACGTGTCTTTGTTGTATTTTATTATTTAATTTGACATGTCGTTTTTGTATTTTATTATTTGATTTGACGTGTCGTTATTGTATTTTATTATTTGATTTGACGTGTCGTTATTGTATTTTATTATTTGATTTGACGTGTCGTTATTGTATTTTATTATTTAATTTGACGTGTCGTTATTGTATTTTATTATTTGATTTGACGTGTCGTTATTGTATTTTATTATTTGATTTGACGTGTTGTTATTGTATTTTATTATTTGATTTGACGTGTCGTTTTTGTATTTTATTATTTGATTTGACGTGTCGTTATTGTATTTTATTATTTGATTTGACGTGTCGTTTTTGTATTTTATTATTTGATTTGACGTGTCGTTATTGTATTTTATTATTTGATTTGACGTGTTGTTATTGTATTTTATTATTTAATTTGGTGTGTCGTTGTTGTATTTTATTATTTGTATGACATATTCTTAGAAAATAAAAACATGTTCATATCGTAGACATTTGAGCATCTTTCAAAATATGTTTTCAATGGGCAAAACTGAAAGTAGCAGCAAAGGGAGAAAGGTGGGGGGAGAGACACATTTTACCATGTTACAATGGTGAGGTGTGAGTGTCAAGAGAACCCCCAACCCCTATCGCTGTCTTTAGTGTCAGCACTTCTCAGCAAGTAGGAGGGGTTTAAAACAGAACACAGAAGGAGTCAGGGTCTGTAGTGCCCATTGAGTGGTTTTCACACTGTCTGTTTCCATTCTGGCAGAGTCACATCAGAAAGCTTCTTTTGAGTGAGCAGAGTTACCAGTCTTTAGATCCTCAGAGCGGTCAGGAAGTGACAAGACTCTTCAGAAAAGTATAACGAGTACAAGTACCAACGTAACCTATTTGGTGCAGTGCTGGACAAGAAGCTAGTCTTGTGTATCTGTACTCATAGACACTGTGGACCATACTGTCTTGGTGCAGAGACTGGATAAGAAGCTAGTCTTGTGTATCTGTACTCATAGACACTGTGGACCATACTGTCTTGGTGCAGAGACTGGATAAGAAGCTAGTCTTGTGTATCTGTACTCATAGACGCTGTGGACCATACTGTCTTGGTGCAGAGACTGGATAAGAAGCTAGTCTTGTGTATCTGTACTCATAGACACTGTGGACCATACTGTCTTGGTACAGAGACTGGAGCGTGTTAGGATCACTGGTCATACTCTGGTTTGTAAACTACTTGTGAAGTAGAACCTAGAGTGTTAAGGCAGATGGTTGTTAAGTCTGACATCATAGATCTGCAGTTCCTCAAGGATCCATTTTAGTTCCCCCTGTAGTTTACTATGTAACAACATTGGGAGCCATATTGAGACAGCTGATGTTCATTTCTACGTGGATGTTCTCCGTTCTCTATTCGAGGGACAGCAGTTTTGACTTTGGATTTTGAAAAAGCTCAAACAACTTTAACATCATTGAACAAAAGTCGGTACAAAATGCAATGGTATTTTCCAATACTAAACACACTGAAAAATATGTAATTACTACATCGGTAGGACATAGAGCAAGTGTACAAATATCTGGGAGTTTGGGTGGTTGAGCTTCACCTCCCCATGTAGAGAACCTTGTCAGGAAATTCAAGTTGCTTATTAGGTTTTATTCCTTGTACTTTTCTCTGTGTTGGACTATGGTGATTATATGTATGTGCAAACCTCAAGCTCTACACTGAATGCTCTTGACTCAGTGTATATCATGGAGCCCTTTGTTTTGTCACCAATCAGAGAAGTCTAACTCCCCGTTGTGATCTCTACAGTGCTGTCGGGTGGACAACGCTAGCAACACGAATGCTGAAACCATTTGTGCTGTTGCCACATAAGGCACTACAGATGGTAAGACTGTCTGTCTACGAGCCACATAAGGCACTACAGATGGTAAGACTGTCTTTCTACGATCCACATAAGGCACTACAGATGGTAAGACTGTCTGTCTACGATCCACATAAGGCACTACAGATGGTAAGACTGTCTGTCTACGATCCACATAAGGCACTACAGATGGTAAGACTGTTTGTCTATGAGCCACATAAGGCACTACAGGCGTTTTTATGCATGTATACACCAGACTGATGTCCCTACGGGACAATAAAGTTTGAATTAATTCAGGTTGTTCTTATTCAAATCTTATCCAATATTAAATATTCTCAGTCCTACATGGATTGTTCTTAGGCCTATGTGCAAAATGAACAAGTTACAGTGTGATTCATTGCATTACAGTTTGATGCCTGGTTTGTCTAGCATATATACTGTCAATTGTGATTGGTCGACTGATGGAACTATGAAGGCGAAGACATGTGCCCATCAGTCAGTCTTTTGAACTTATGGAGGAGCAAACATTTTTTCTTGCTTGAATCAACCACAACTCATCCTTAATTACATAGCAACTTGATGTGGCAAGATTACACTTTTTGTTTCCTGAAAGTAAATAAATTGTACATTTATCCTGTCACCATCTGTGAGGTTGAAATTACAGAGCTGAGTTGGTCTGTTCGTCCTCCGTCATATGCTCTTTTAAAACCAACAACCAAATCACATCAATGTGAGTGGATCTAGTCTGGACATCTGAAATGTTTTGTGCAGTTAGATCGTCTGTTGTTTCTTCTTTGTTTAAATATTTACAGCGTTATTTACAATTTGCATGGTAACAAGTCATAAATAGACTTTCCCCTTGTGTCTCGTAGGAAACGGGTTGTCATCGGGCCTAATAATAATCTCATTCAAACTAACATGGACAAATTAGTTGGACATACACTACCGTTCAAAAGTTTGGGGTCACTTAGAAATTTCCATTTTTTTAAAGAAAATCTTTTTTTTTTGTCAGTTAAAATCACATCACATTGAACAGAAATACAGTGTAGACATTGTTAGTATTGTAAATGACTATTGTAGCTGAATAAGGATGATTTTTCATGGAATATCTACATAGGCATACAGAGGCCCATTATCAGCAACCATCACTCCTGTGTTCCAATGGCACGTTGTGTTAGCAAATCCAAGTTTAGCATTTTAAAAGGCTAATTGATCATTAGAAAACCCTTTTGCAATTATGTTAGCATGGCTGAAAACTGTTGTAACAAAGTTTAGCGGTAGCTTTTTGGATTCCTTTCTTGGCATGTTGAACGAGTGAATTACTCAAATCGATGGCGCCAACTAAACTGACTTTTTGGATATAAAGAAGGATTTTATCTAACAAAACGACAGTACATGTTGTAGCTGGGACCCTTTGGATGACAAATCAGAGGAAGATTTTCAAAAATGTAAGTGAATATTTATTTGCTATTTGCTATTTGTGAATTTATGAAACCTGTGCTGGTGGAAAAATATTTTGATGTGGGGCGCCATCCTCAAACAATCACATGGAATGCTTTCGCTGTAAAGCCTATTGTAAATCAGACAGTGCAGTTAGATGAACAAGACTTTAAGCTTTTAACTGATATAAGACACTTGTATGATCCTAAATGTTTAATATTCATAATTTTTACGACTATTTATTTGAATTGCACACGCTCCAGTTTCATCGGAAGTTGTCCCGCTAGCAGGAAGCCTAGCCTGAAGAACATTTATGCTACAGGTGTGTTCGTAAATTTAATCTGGAGTGCCAGAGTGTGCTCTGGGCGTTTATAAACTCAGAGCGTTGTCAGATTGTCCTTTCATAAATTCAGAATGTTTTGCTCTCGGAGCGTTCAGAGCCACACTGGAGGCTCTGGCCGAAAGGTAGGGTTGATCCAAGCGTTCTGGCCTAACAACAGCAGCCAAGCACCGAAGCTAACTGGCTAACGTTGGCTAGCTTGCTAGCTACTTCCAGTACAAATGAGAGAACAGCTCACTCTAACCATTTTACTCGCACTAGCAGAGCTGGTGGGCTGTTTTTATGTTATCCAGAGCGTTGGTGACTTCAACTGTGCTGCTGGCAACAATTTAATTATGCATTTTTGCCAACATTTACTGACACCGGTCGGTTTCAACAAGTGTTAAGTGTTCGTAAATTCATAATTTATTCTGCACTCTAGCACACTCAGATGAGAGTGCTCTGAAATCGGAGCAGATAGCCAGAGCAAATTTACCAGCTACGTCTATCAACAGTTGTCGCAGTGACATCATGAACATTCTATTGAAATGGTTACTTGCATAGTGAAGTCTTTTGTTTAGACATGTAGCTAGCTAGCTAAACAATGAACCATAATCCCAACTCATAACGTTACTACACTGCATGAATCTGCAGGTAGCTAACCAACCAGGTTCAATGTTAGCTAGCTAACATTAGGCTATAACTAGCAATGCAAATGGCTCTGAGACACAAATAATAATACTACACAGCTCATATACATAATGCTAGCTAGCGAGCCAGCCAGCTAACGTTAGCTAGCTAACTAACAGTACAATGAAAATGACTTTCAGACAAAATTAGACAACATGTCAAATCTGAAAATGTAGCTAGCTAGACTATCTTACCCGAATACATGGATGGACAATTCTCCTTCTCTGTCATGGATGCCATGGTTGCCCTTAGTCCGGAGACTGTGTTCTCTTTGTGTGTTCTCTTTTCGACCCCGTCTGCATATTTACAATCACACTCCAGGATTTTCTCCATCTCCTTAGCTATCATACTCTAATTCCACTGATTTTAAAACTCGGTCCTCCAGAAAGTGGAGAGCAACACTTATGCAGATCTACTACGTGATATCTTTCAAAAATGCAGAGTTAGAAATTATTACCTACATATACTGACCAGCTCATGTTATAAACAGAAGGTGCTACATGTCAGACCAATCCAACCTAATTTCTCTTCATGTCCAGCCCACTCATTATCTCAGCCAATCATGGCTAGCGGGAAGTTTGCTAACTTTTTCCGTGGCTAAATAAACTAGGCTCGTAATTTAACTATTTTAACCACGGAAGAACCACATTAACCGGTCAACACTACCTGGCCATCTGGACCACTGAAGAACCACATTAACCGGTCAACACTACCAGGCCAGCTGGACCACTGAAGAACCACATTAACCGGTCAACACTACCTGGCCATCTGGACCACTGAAGAACCACATTAACCGGTCAACACTACCAGGCCAGCTGGACCACTGAAGAACCACATTAACCACTCAACACTACCGGGCCAGCTGGACCACTGAAGAACCACATTAACCGGTCAACACTACCTGGCCATCTGGACCACTGAAGAACCACATTAACCACTCAACACTACCGGGCCAGCTGGACCACTGAAGAACCACATTAACCACTCAACACTACCGGGCCAGCTGGACCACTGAAGAACCACATTAACCACTCAACACTACCGGGCCAGCTGGACCACTGAAGCACCACATTAACTCTCCAGTAAGATATAACTCTCTGTCACCTGGACAGTTTTTTTCCATGAGAATGAGATGGATAATGGTTAAAATAGTTTGTAACGAGCAAGCGATGATTAAGAACATAAACCGGTAGGAAATGAAAACAATACCGTCATTTCCCCAAAATGTGACCTCTGATTCACATTAGAGCTGCTTTGTGACGAAATGTTCAACAAGCTAGAAAACAACATGAGGAGAGAGACGAGAACGTAAACAGGAGACTAGTGTTTACCTCTCCACCCAAGTGGCTACATCCTGCGGAGGGAAAAAACGTAATAGTGGAACAAGTGAGTCCGGCCTGTTAGTTGTATTATGCAGCATTGGACAGGTAGCATGTTTCCTTCTACTCCACTTATTATTGATCAAACTGGTTTCCGCCACCGACTGGCCGCACCGCTCTCCTCTCTTCTCCTCAGCCTGCCTTTGCTCTCTATTGTCAAAATGTGTGTTTCCAATTCCGTGTGGCATCCAGCCCTTTCGTGAGCTTTCAGTTTGTGAGTTAAAATGGTCTATTTGATATATTATTGGATTAGTTCACTTCAATTACTCATTAGCTCCCTGTCAGAAGTGTCTTAGATCCTCAAATCCTTTTGTTTCGTGGACAGATGCTGCCCCGCGACGGCTCCACAGAACACCCCAATGTCTCTGTGCGAGATGCAGTCTCTCTGTGTGAGCTGCAGTCTCTCTGTGCAAGCTGCAGTCTCTCTGTGCGAGCTGCAGTCTCTCTGTGCGAGCTGCAGTCTCTCTGTGCGAGCTGCAGTCTCTCTGTGCGAGCTGCAGTCTCTGTGTGAGCTGCTGTCTCTCTGTGTAAGCTACAGTCTCTCTGTGTGAGCTGCAGTCTCTCTGTGCGAGCTGCAGTCTCTCTGTGTGAGCTACAGTCTCTCTGTGTGAGCTGCAGTCTCTCTGTGTGAGCTACAGTCTCTCTGTGTGAGCTGCAGTCTCTCTGTGCGAGCTGCAGTCTCTCTGTGCGAGCTGCAGTCTCTCTGTGTGAGCTGCAGTCTCTCTGTGCGAGCTGCAGTCTCTCTGTGTGAGCTGCAGTCTCTCTGTGTGAGCTGCAGTCTCTCTGTGTGAGCTGCACACCAAACAACCTTTCTGTAATTCCTTCAATCAAGCGTTCGTCATTGCTGGTTTGAAAACGTTTGTTGCGGTATGTCACGGGACAGTTCATAGCAGTAGTATGCCAAATGAAGGTCCCCAGCCTGTTGCAGAAACCCAGATGACTGGGTTGGGAACTAGCTGCACATCAGGTTACTCATTTACAGTTATTTTAGTTTAGGGGCCCCTCATGTTTTTGTGTGTGTGTGTGTGTGTGTGTGTGTGTGTGTGTGTGTGTGTGTGTGTGTGTGTGTGTGTGTGTGTGTGTGTGTGTGTGTGTGTGTGTGTGTGTGTGTGTGTGTGTGTGTGTGTGTGTGTGTGTGTGTGTGTGTGTGTGTGTGTGCGTGCGTGCGTGCGTGTGTGTGTGTGCGTGCGTGCGGTACGTGTTAGGTCCAGGTTTTTGTAACTTGCTATTTCTCTCTCATAGTAATATCCACAGATCAGATTATAAATCCTCATATACTACACTACTATACTATACTACTATACTGTGCTATACTACTATACTATAGTGTACCATGTACTATGCTACAATACAAAACTACTATAATATACTATGCTATACTACTATTATACTATTATCTATACAGACCATGATCTGTGTTTAATTACAGGTCTTTGTAATTTACTAGTCCTCTCTTATAGTGATATCCACTATGCTACTATACTATATTATAATATAATATACTACAGTATCATACGACACTACACTTTACAATGCCAAACTACTATACTATATTAGTATATAGTATACCACAATACTATACTACTATACTGGACTACACTTTATGATACCATACTACTATACTATATTATTATATACTATACTACAATACTATACTATACCACACTTTATGATACCATGCTACCATACTATAGCACCATACTATACTATGCTACTATACTATACCACTATACTATGCTACTATACCATATTATTATATACTATACTATACCACAATACTATACTACTATACTATACTACACTTTCCGATGCCATACTACTATACTATATTATTATATACTATACCACAATACTATACTACTATACTGGACTACACTTTATGATACCATACTACTATGCTATATTATTATATACTATACTACAATACTATACTATACCACACTTTACGATACCATGCTACCATACTATACCACTATACTTAGCTACTATACTATATTATTACATACTATACCATACCTCACTACTATACTACTATACTATACCACACTTTATGATACCATGCTACCATACTATAGCACTATACTATGCTACTATACTATACCACTATACTATGCTACTATACCATATTATTATATATTATACTACAATGCTATACTACAATACTACACTACACTTTCCGATGCCATACGACTATACTATATTATTGTATACTATACTACAATACTATACTACTATACTATACTACACTTTACGATGCCATACCACTATACTATATTATTATAGTAATAATATATATAATATATAGTATACAATACTATACTATACCATACTACAATACTATATTACTATACTATACTAAACTTTACGATGCCATACCACTATACTATATTACTATAGTAATAATATATATAATATATAGTATACAATACTATACTATACCATACTACAATACTATACTACTATACTAGACTACACCTTACGATGCCATACTACTATACTATATTATTATATACTATACTACAATACTATACTATACCACACTCTACAATACCATGCTACTATACTTAGCTACTATACGATATTATTATATACTATACTATACCTCACTACTATACTACTATACAATACCACACTTTATGATACCATGCTACCATACTATAGCACCATACTATGCTGCTATACTATACCACTATACTATGCTACTATACCATTTTATTATGTACTATACTATGCCGCAATACTATACTACTATACTATACTACACTTTACGATACCATACTACTATACCAGTATACTATACTAATATACTATACTACTATACTCTACGGTACTATACTATACCACGCTGCTATACTATCAATACTATACTATGCTATACTACTATGCCATACTACACTACTGTACTATGCCATGCTACTATACTATACTATTATATACTATACCACCATACTATACTACTCTACCATACTACACTTTACGATACCATGCTACTGTGCTATACTGCTATACCACTATACTATGATACTATACTATACCACACTACTATACTATACTACTATATCACCCTACAATACTATACTATACTATGCTACACTATACCCTCGAACTATACAATACTACTATACTGTTGATGTCAACGTTGCTATACTATACTATTATCTATTCAGACTATTATCTGTGTTAAGTTACAGGTCTTTGTAATATCCATAACAGATCACAGTATAAGACCTCATGTACTATTCTACTACACTATACAATACAACACTATACTATGCTGTACTACATCACACTATACTACTATACTATACTTTTGTACAATAATACACTACTCTACTATACTACACCAAACCATATTATAAAACTATGCCCCCATACTACACTATACTATACTATGCCATCATATTATACTATGCTACTATACCATGCCACATTATACTATACTATACTAAACTATGCTATATTATACTATATTATAATACTATGCAATACTACACTATACCCTCATATTCTACTGTACGATACTACTGTACTATACTATACTATACTGTATTATAATACTATACAATACTATACTATACCCGCATACTATACTATACTACACTGATGTACTATACTATAATATGCTATATTATACAGCACTATACACACATACTATACTATATTATAATACTAAACTATACTATACAATACTACACTATACCCTCATACTATACTACTACACTGCCCTACCCAGCAAAAAGGCAGTAACTGCTCATAGCGTAGAACTGAGAAAAATGGCTTACATTTACCTTGGTTTCACGGTAACTTTATACAGTTACTGCTAAAATTACCCCCATGTTCTCTGCAAGAATGTCCCCCAGAGTTGTTGCCAAAGAATTTAATATTCATTTGTTTACCATAAGCTGCCTCCAATGTCGTTTTTGAGAATTTGGCAGTACGTCCAAACCGACCTCACAACCGCTGACCACCTGTATCCACGCCAGCCCAGGACCTCCACATCCTGCTTCTTCACCTGCAGGACCAGCCACCCGTACAGCTGATGAAACTGTGGGTTGCACAACAGAATACTATTTTGCACAAACTGTCAGAAACTGTCTCAGGGAAGCTCATCTGCGTGATCGTCGTCCTCACCAGGGTCTTGACCTGACTGCAGTTCGGCAGTGGGCAAATGCTCACCTTCGATGGCCACTAGCACGCTGGAGAGGTGTGCTCTTTACAGATGAATACTGGTTTCAACTGTACAGGGGGTATGGCAGACATGGCAGATGGTGTATCTGGTGATATATTAGGGGTGAGCGGTTTGTTGATGTCAACGTTGTGAACAGAGTGCCCCATGGTGGGGTTATGGTATGGTGTTTGCTGATGTCAACATTGGGAACAGAGTGTCCCATGGTGGAGGGGTTATGGTATGGTGTTTACTGCTGTCAACGTTGTGAACAGAGTGCCCCATGGTGGCGGTGGGGTTATGGTATGGTGTTTGCTGATGTCAACGTTGTGAACAGAGGGCCCCATGGTGGGGTTATGGTATGGTGTTTACTGAGTTTGTTTAAATTAAAGTCTCCGCCCACCAGAAATCCTAGTTTGTTTATGGCCCCATAGAGTTCGTTGGGTGCCGGAGTGGTGTTGGCTTGTGAAGACTTTAATAAGTTACTATAATAACTACTACACTATAATAAAACACCCTATAATAAAACACCCTATAATAAAACACCCTATAATAAAACACACTATAATAAAACACACTATAATAAAACACCCTATAATAAAACACACTATAATAAAACACCCTATAATAAAACACACTATAATAAAACACACTATAATAAAACACCCTATAATAAAACACACTATAATAAAACACCCTATAATAAAACACACTATAATAAAACACACTATAATAAAACACACTATAATAAAACACACTATAATAAAACACACTATAATAAAAGAGAATGCTTTCACAGTGACCAACAAAACCAATCCTCAAGGTATAGGAGACTGCTTTCACAGTGACCAACAAAACCAAGCCTCAAGGTAAAAGAGACTGCTTTCACAGTGACAGACAAAACCAATTCTCAAGGTAAAAGAGACAGAAAACAACTTTGTGGAGGGATAAAGTTACTCAGACCTATTATTGACCATTCAGATGAAACTGGACCCAATGTAGGAAGGATTTCTGTGTGCTTGCGGTGGATGGACAGAGGGAGCAGAGCAGGTGCATTTCTCTGAGGGGAAACCTGTCTGATTGTCATCTTGTTTCCACTCAGATGTTTCCTGCCTTTTCATCATGGTATGCACGCAACAGTCAAATCCCCTCATATCAAGTGGGATCTCGGAATTTGGGAAATCAGAAACACTACTCAGTACTGCCTCTGTGGATCAGTCTTCCGGCCGGCTACCAGCCAGTAACTGACTGAACCACCTACCCATTTAAAACCACTCCTAGCAGCCAGTAACTGACTGAACCACCTACCCGTTTAAAACCACTCCTAGCAGCCAGTAACTGACTGAACCACCTACCCGTTTAAAACCAGTCCTAGCAGCCAGTAACTGACTGAACCACCTACCCATTTAAAACCAGTCCTAGCAGCCCGTAACTGACTGAACCACCTACCCATTTAAAACCAGTCCTAGCAGCCAGTAACTGACTGAACCACCTACCCATTTAAAACCACTCCTAGCAGCCAGTAACTGACTGAACCACCTACCCATTTAAAACCAGTCCTAGCAGCCAGTAACTGACTGAACCACCTACCCATTTAAAACTACTCCTAGCAGCCAATAACTGACTGAACCACCTACCCATTTAAAACCAGGCCTAGCAGCCCGTAACTGACTGAACCACCTACCCATTTAAAACCACTCCTAGCAGCCAATAACTGACGGAACCACCTACCCATTTAATACCACTCCAACCAGCCAGTAACTGACTGAACCACCTACCCATTTAAAACCACTCCAACCAGCCAGTAACTGACTAATCAATACTAATAAAACACACTATAATAAAACACACTATAATAAAACACCCTATAATAAAACACACTATAATAAAACACCCTATAATAAAACACACTATAATAAAACACCCTATAATAAAACACCCTATAATAAAACACCCTATAATAAAACACCCTATAATAAAACACCCTAATAAAACACCCTATAATAAAACACACTATAATAAAACACCCTATAATAAAACACACTATAATAAAACACCCTATAATAAAACACCCTATAATAAAACACCCTATAATAAAACACCCTATAATAAAACACACTATAATAAAACACCCTATAATAAAACACACTATAATAAAACACCCTATAATAAAACACACCATAATAAAACACCCTATAATAAAACACCCTATAATAAAACACCCTATAATAAAACACACTATAATAAAACACACTATAATAAAACACCCTATAATAAAACACACTATAATAAAACACACTATAATAAAACACCCTATAATAAAACACCCTATAATAAAACACACTATAATAAAACACACTATAATAAAACACCCTATAATAAAACACCCTATAATAAAACACACTATAATAAAACACCCTATAATAAAACACCCTATAATAAAACACACTATAATAAAACACACTATAATAAAACACACTATAATAAAACACCCTATAATAAAACACACTATAATAAAACACACTATAATAAAACACCCTATAATAAAACACCCTATAATAAAACACACTATAATAAAACACCCTATAATAAAACACCCTATAATAAAACACACTATAATAAAACACACTATAATAAAACACACTATAATAAAACACACTATAATAAAACACCCTATAATAAAACACACTATATTACTATAATTAAACATATGCAGTGCATTTGGAAAGTATTCAGACCCATTTTGTTATGTTACAGCCATATTCTAAAATGTATTACATTTATTTTTTTTCCTCAATCAATCTTCACACAATACCACATAATGACTAAGCAAAAACTGTTTTTAGAGATGTTAGCTTACATATATATAAAAAATACATTTACATAAGTATTCAGACAGAAAAAGTCAAGTAATTACTTTCCAGAATGCACTAGAATACACAACATTTAATATATTTAAGAAAAGCAATCGCATTCTGTAACATAAAGGTCTCCAATCAATAATGTAAAATGCCGTGAAAAGCACCAGAATATCTAATTACAATTCTGCATATTGTTCCAGGGGCAAAAAAACTAAAAGCAGATTTCCCTAATTGGAGACCAAAAGGATCTCCAAAGTTATCTATCCCTGAGAACAGGTTTGGTCATTTGTACGTCTTAAAATGAATCAATTAAGTACAGAGAAGGTTTCTACAAGACTGCTTTGTAAATAAATAAAAGAGAGTGCAGCTCTCTTCTTACAGACAGAGAGGTCCATCCCACATGTTATACAGACGACAAGGATGAGGCTTAAAAACCATCCCCAGTGATAAAATATATTGCTGAATGGAATGACTGAGTCCAATGGGTTCAAAACAGAGGCTGCCCGGGTCCATATAAATAATGTCACCGTAGTCTATTACAGGGAGAAGCCTTGTTTGAACAAACGTCCTTCTTGTTTCCAAACTGAGGCAGGATTTATTTCTATATAAAAAATAAAAAACAATCATAGATCTCAGCTTCTTTGTCAAGTTTTAAAAGACAACTTGTCATCAAATACCTTTTTTTTTTTTTACCTTTATTTAACCATGCAAGTCAGTTAACACATTCTTATTTTCAATGACAGCCTGGGAACAGTGGGTTAACTGCCTGTTCAGGGGCAGAACGACAGACTTGTACCTTGTCAGCTTGGGGGTTCTGAACTCGCAACCTTCCGGTTCCTAGTCCAACGCTCTAACCACTAGACTACGCTGACTACGCTGCCGCCCCAAGTACTTATTGTGAGGAGCTTGCTAAATTTGGGCTCCATTTTGGGGTGCTGATACACAATTCCTCAGGTTCAACATCACAAGACCTACAGAACAGCATAAACTTGGTTTAATTTGCAATTAACTGTGATTTAACATCAGTAAGTGATTTTTTTTTGTATTGAGTCAAAATCCTGCTGAAAGTCACAAATGCACTGAAGAGGCACAGGAATAAATAACTGTGTCATCTGACATGAGTGTTACAGATGTTTAACAGTATTTCTAATGTCATTTATATCAAACGTGAACAACAATGGCCCCAATATCCAACCCTGGTGTACCCCTTTAAGTATTTCAAGAAATTTGGATTTAACCCCATCTTTCATAATAGCTTGTCACTCAGATAATTGTGAAACCACAAAGCGGCATCAGTACCAAGGCCCAACGCAGACAACCAACGCAGGCAACCAACGCAGGTAACCAACGCAGGCAACCAACGCAGGCAACCAACGCAGGCAACCAACGCAGGCAACCAACGCAGGCAACCAACGCAGGCAACCAACGCAGACAACCAACGCAGACAACCAACGCAGACAACCAACGCAGACAACCAACGCAGACAACCAACGCAGACAACTAACGCAGACAACTTAATCAATAAGATAGAATGATCATCAGTATCAAAAGCTTTTGACAAGTCTATAACTAGGGCAGCACAATTAATCTCAAACATCCAATATAATTTACGACTGATGTGGTTGCTGTACTGGATTCAATTCTGATTGATGTACGTTCAAAAATACAGTTCACAGATTAAAAGAGAACGAAGTTGCACATTCACCAAGGATTCAAGAATCTTAGATGGTTATCAAGATCACAACAATCACCTCGCTTATGTATTGGCCAAAAAACAGCTGATTTCAACACTTAAGGAATATTTCCTGATAACAATGTTAAATGAAAGATGTGGGGGGTTATTGAACCAACAATAAGCTGTACACTTGAGAAGACCTGGATCCAACAACACATCAAGGACTCCACTGTCTGTGAATTACAGAAAGGAAATACCGACAAAATGGCCGACATTTTCAAAAATGATTCGGTAAAATTCCCCCATCAACGTCCAGTATATTGTCACAATGATTAGGTTTTTGAATTCTATCGAAGATAGAGCCTGCAGAAATAAAATGTTGATTAAATTCATTCATTATATCAATGTCATCAGTAATAGGACCAGACTCTACATTCATTGGTAAAGGAAGAGTTGAAGAAGTACAACCCTATTCCAGAATTTAAATGGATTTCCAGCACAGTCAGCTAGAGTGTAAATATAACAATCAGACTATGCATGAGGGGAAGTCCGTATGAATGCTGAGATTAAAATGTAATGAGGGGAAGTCCGTATGAATGCTGAGATTAATATTTAATGAGGGGAAGTCTGTTTGAATGCTGAGATTAATATTTAATGAGGGGAAGTCTGTATGAATGCTGAGATTAATATTTAATGAGGGGAAGTCCGTATGAATGCTGAGATTAATATTTAATGAGGGGGAGTCAGTATGAATGCTGAGATTAATATTTAATGAGGGGAGTCAGTATGAATGCTGAGATTAATATTTAATGAGGGGAAGTCCGTATGAATGCTGAGATTAATATTTAATGAGGGGAAGTCTGTTTGAATGCTAAGATTAATATTTAATGAGGGGAAGTCTGTTTGAATGCTGAGATTAATATTTAATGAGGGGAAGTCTGTTTGAATGCTGAGATTAATATTTAATGAGGGGAAGTCTGTATGAATGCTGAGATTAATATTTAATGAGGGGAAGTCTGTTTGAATGCTGAGATTAATATTTAATGAGGGGAAGTCCGTATGAATGCTGAGATTAATATTTAATGAGGGGAAGTCTGTTTGAATGCTGAGATTAATATTTAATGAGGGGAAGTCCGTATGAATGCTGAGATTAATATTTAATGAGGGGGAGTCAGTATGAATGCTGAGATTAATATTTAATGAGGGGAAGTCTGTATGAATGCTGAGATTAATATTTAATGTGGGGGAGTCCGTATGAATGCTGAGATTAATATTTAATGAGGGGAAGTCTGTATGAATGCTGAGATTAAAATGTAATGAGGGGAAGTCCGTATGAATGCTGAGATTAATATTTAATGAGGGGAAGTCTGTATGAATGCTGAGATTAAAATGTAATGAGGGGAAGTCCGTATGAATGCTGAGATTAATATTTAATGAGGGGAAGTCTGTATGAATGCTGAGATTAATATTTAATGAGGGGAAGTCCATATGAATGCTGAGAATAAAATTTGAAAAAACAGTTTTCAACCAGCGATTGAGTTGTGAGACTCTGCTGTAGAGCTCATCACTCCCCCTAACTGGGAGGGGGCCAGAGACCCAGGAATCTGGTCACAATGCAGACACAGTGGGAAGATAAGAGGAATCTGGTCACCAATGCAGACGCAGTGGGCAGAATAGAGACACATTTTATCACAATGTGTAGACACAACGCATCTCCATCAGATGGTGATCGTATCATTTTGATTGGATGACGACAACTACCCCACTGGGAACAGGCGTCAGTTCAACATCTGGTTTTCATTTACATTTGGTTAGCTTTCAACAAATGTGAAATCAACGTTAAATCAACAAATAACATGTACCTTGTCATTGGATTTGGGTTCAAAGTTGGTTGGAAAAAATACAAAATTCCCTTACGTTGATTACTTTTTGCAAAGCCAATCAGTTTTCACACTGATTTGTTTTGCTTGAAATGACATGGAAACAACGAGAGAGGGAGAGAGAGAGAGAGAGTGCTCTGTTGTAAAGTTACCTTTTATGACCAAACTGACCAGTCGGGACTGAGGTTGACACCTGAGACAGGGGTCAGAGGTTAGATAGCTGAGCCATGGTGGCCGTGGACTCACCTGTCGTAACCCAGCGACACAGACACATGACTAACAGATTTGTGAGAGCGTAACCTAACCTTAGCTATCTCATATACTGGCTATATAATGGAACTATCTTCAGATAGTTACAAAGAAGTCAAGTAAACATTTAAGAAGCTCCTCTCTTTTTGGGGGGCAGCGTAGTCTAGTGGTTACAGAGCATTGGACTAGTATCCGAAAGGTTGTAAGATTGAATCCCTGAGCTGACAAGGTACACATCTGTCGTTGTGCCCCCTGAACAAGGCAGTCAACCCACTGTTCCTAGGCCGTCATTGTAAATAAGAATTTGTTCTTTAACTGACTTGCCTAATTAAATAAAGGTAAAATAATATAAAAATTGCTTTAGGTAATGTTAATGACTCGTTGTAAATCACTCACCTGCTGTGGTCGTGACTGTTAAACCCAGGTATCCCTAGTTACTATCGAGATCCTATTGTTGCTTTGATGGATGTTCCACAGGTACCGGTGGGTGGAAAAGAGTCTAAAACAAGATGGAAAACGTTGTAGCTGGATATGGACGTGAGAGGGAGGGGAACATCTTGAAGGGATCAGGCTCTTCTCTCCTGTGTGGTCTGAGTAAATCCGTCTAGTCTCATCTGAACAGAACCAACCAAGCTGCATGAGGTCAAATGAGAGCATAACCATGCTAATGCCTCCAATGGGAGACGACACAGGAATGTTGAACTCAGTACGTTAAAAAAAACTAATCATTTGACTGACCAAATTCTTAACTATTGGGTTGCAATAAGAAAATATGTAATCAGTGAAGTTATTCAAGGCATTTTACCCAACGTGTCGTAGCAGCTGTTGAAGTTGACGGCATGACTACAAGTCATACAGTTTTGCACTTTTATTGAGAAACGCAACGACGGGAGCGAAGTTGAAGCGCAAACGGATTCATTCAAACCCGCTTCTTAGCATCAGGTCTTCTTAGCATCATGTCTTCTTAGCATCATGTCTTCTTAGCATCATGTCTTCTTAGCATCATGTCTTCTTAGCATCATGTCTTCTTAGCATCATGTCTTCTTAGCATCATGTCTTCTTAGCATCATGTCTTCTGAGGATCATGTCTTCTTAGCATCAGGTCTTCTTAGGATCATGTCTTCTTAGCATCATGTCTTCTTAGCATCATGTCTTCTTAGGATCATGTCTTCTTAGCATCATGTCTTCTTAGCATCATGTCTTCTTAGCATCATGTCTTCTTAGCATCATGTCTTCTTAGCATCATGTCTTCTTAGGATCATGTCTTCTTAGGATCATGTCTTCTTAGGATCATGTCTTCTTAGCATCATGTCTTCTTAGGATCATGTCTTCTTAGCATCAGGTCTTCTTAGCATCATGTCTTCTTAGGATCATGTCTTCTTAGCATCATGTCTTCTTAGCATCATGTCTTCTTAGGATCATGTCTTCTTAGCATCATGTCTTCTTAGCATCATGTCTTCTTAGCATCAGGTCTTCTTAGCATCATGTCTTCTTAGGATCATGTCTTCTTAGCATCATGTCTTCTTAGCATCATGTCTTCTTAGCATCATGTCTTCTTAGCATCATGTCTTCTTAGCATCATGTCTTCTTAGCATCATGTCTTCTTAGCATCATGTCTTCTTAGCATCATGTCTTCTTAGCATCATGTCTTCTTAGCATCATGTCTTCTTAGCATCATGTCTTCTTAGCATCATGTCTTCTTAGCATCATGTCTTCTTAGCATCATGTCTTCTTAGCATCATGTCTTCTTAGCATCATGTCTTCTTAGCATCATGTCTTCTTAGCATCATGTCTTCTTAGCATCATGTCTTCTTAGCATCATGTCTTCTTAGCATCATGTCTTCTTAGCATCATGTCTTCTTAGCATCATGTCTTCTTAGCATCATGTCTTCTTAGCATCATGTCTTCTTAGCATCATGTCTTCTTAGCATCATGTCTTCTTAGCATCATGTCTTCTTAGGATCATGTCTTCTTAGCATCATGTCTTCTTAGCATCATGTCTTCTTAGGATCATGTCTTCTTAGGATCATGTCTTCTTAGGATCATGTCTTCTTAGCATCATGTCTTCTTAGCATCATGTCTTCTTAGCATCATGTCTTCTTAGCATCATGTCTTCTTAGGATCATGTCTTCTTAGCATCATGTCTTCTTAGGATCATGTCTTCTTAGCATCATGTCTTCTTAGCATCATGTCTTCTTAGCATCATGTCTTCTTAGCATCATGTCTTCTTAGGATCATGTCTTCTTAGGATCATGTCTTCTTAGCATCATGTCTTCTTAGGATCATGTCTTCTTAGCATCATGTCTTCTTAGCATCATGTCTTCTTAGGATCATGTCTTCTTAGGATCATGTCTTCTTAGGATCATGTCTTCTTAGGATCATGTCTTCTTAGGATCATGTCTTCTTAGGATCATGTCTTCTTAGGATCATGTCTTCTTAGGATCATGTCTTCTTAGGATCATGTCTTCTTAGCATCATGTCTTCTTAGGATCATGTCTTCTTAGCATCAGGTCTTCTTAGGATCATGTCTTCTTAGGATCATGTCTTCTTAGGATCAGGTCTTCTTAGGATCATGTCTTCTTAGGATCATGTCTTCTTAGGATCAGGTCTTCTTAGGATCATATCTTCTTAGGATCATGCCAGCTCCACCAACACTCTACACCCTTGACCCTTGACCCTTGACCCACTGCAGTTTGCATTCCGCCACAACAGATCCATGGAGTATATGTTATGGTATATTTCTCAGAAACACCTGGATTGTATTATCCATTTAAAAAAAAAATCATTGTCCTGTCAAGATGTTGGGGCTTATGGCTACACAGTTTTGCCAACGCTTTTCAAGCAGATTTAAGTCAAAACTGTAACTTGGACACTCAGGAAAATTCACTGTCTTCTTGATAAGCAACTTCAGTGTAGAATTGGCCTTGTAGGTTATTGTCCTGCTGAAAGGTGAATTCCTCTCCCAGTGTCTGATTGGAAAGCAGACTGAAGCAGGTGTTTCTCTAGGATTTTACCTATTTTTTGCTTAGCTCTATCATCTTTTCTTTTCATCCTGAAAAACTCCCCGGTATTTGCCCATGTCAAGCATGATGCAGCCACCACCAGGCTGGACAGTAAGAAGGCACTTACTGATTTAGTTTTGGATCTGCCCCCAACCATAACAATTAGCTTTTGTTGATGTAGTATGTAGCATTACTTTAGTGCCTTGTTGCATACAAGATGCATTACCTTGAATATTTTTATTCTGTATATTTGTATTATTATTTTCACTACAATGTTGTTGATCCATGCTCCGTTTCCTCCGCCAAGTAAATGATTTAAAATCACCGTGGTAACATCCCTGAGCAGTTTCCTTCCTGGCCTGCAGCTCAGTACAGAAGGACGGCCATCTTTGATGTGTCTGGGTGGTTTTAATACATCATCCACAGCATAATTATTAACTTGACCATGCTTAAAGAGATATTAAATGTCTGATTTGTTATTGTTACCCGTCTACCAATCACTGGCCTTCTTAATGAAGCTTTCGACAAGCCTTCCCTGGTCTTTGTAGTTGAATCTGTGTTTGAAATTCTAGACTTGTCTGAGGGTCCTTACAAATGTTGTGTGTATGGGGGACAGAGGAAGGAGTGGTCATTCACTATTAGACTGAGGGACCTTATAGATGTGGTATGTATGGGGGACAGAGGAAGGAGTGGTCATTCACTATTAGACTGAGGGACCTTATAGATGTGGTATGTATGGGGGACAGAGGAAGGAGTGGTCATTCACTACTAGACTGAGGGACCTTATAGATGTTGTATGTATGGGGACAGAGGAAGGAGTGGTCATTCACTACTAGACTGAGGGACCTTATAGATGTTGTATGTATGGGGACAGAGGAAGGAGTGGTCATTCACTACTAGACTGAGGGACCTTATAGATGTGGTATGTATGGGGACAGAGGAAGGAGTGGTCATTCACTACTAGACTGAGGGACCTTATAGATGTGGTATGTATGGGGACAGAGGAAGGAGTGGTCATTCACTACTAGACTGAGGGACCTTATAGATGTGGTATGTATGGGGGACAGAGGAAGGAGTGGTCATTCACTACTAGACTGAGGGACCTTATAGATGTGGTATGTATGGGGGACAGAGGAAGGAGTGGTCATTCACTATTAGACTGAGGGACCTTATAGATGTGGTATGTATGGGGGACAGAGGAAGGAGTGGTCATTCACTACTAGACTGAGTGAGGGACTTTACAGATGTTGTATGTATGGGGGACAGAGGAAGGAGTGGTCATTCACTATTAGACTGAGGGACCTTACAGATGTGGTATGTATGGGGGACAGAGGAAGGAGTGGTCATTCACTATTAGACTGAGGGACCTTATAGATGTGGTATGTATGGGGGACAGAGGAAGGGTCAGTCATTCACTACTAGACTGAGGGACCTTATAGATGTGGTATGTATGGGGGACAGAGGAAGGAGTGGTCATTCACTATTAGACTGAGGGACCTTATAGATGTGGTATGTATGGGGGACAGAGGAAGGAGTGGTCATTCACTATTAGACTGAGGGACCTTATAGATGTGGTATGTATGGGGACAGAGGAAGGAGTGGTCATTCACTTAGACTGAGGGACCTTATAGATGTGGTATGTATGGGGGACAGAGGAAGGAGTGGTCATTCACTACTAGACTGAGGGACCTTATAGATGTGGTATGTATGGGGGACAGAGGAAGGAGTGGTCATTCACTATTAGACTGAGGGACCTTATAGATGTGGTATGTATGGGGGACAGAGGAAGGAGTGGTCATTCACTATTAGACTGAGGGACCTTATAGATGTGGTATGTATGGGGACAGAGGAAGGAGTGGTCATTCACTATTAGACTGAGGGACCTTATAGATGTGGTATGTATGGGGGACAGAGGAAGGAGTGGTATGTATGGGGGACAGAGGAAGGAGTCATTCACTATTAGACTGAGGGACCTTATAGATGTGGTATGTATGGGGGACAGAGGAAGGGTTAGTCATTCACTACTAGACTGAGGGACCTTACAGATGTGGTATGTATGGGGGACAGAGGAAGGAGTGGTCATTCACTATTAGACTGAGGGACCTTACAGATGTGGTATGTATGGGGGACAGAGGAAGGAGTGGTCATTCACTACTAGACTGAGGGACCTCAGATGTGGTATGTATGGGGGACAGAGGAAGGAGTGGTCATTCACTACTAGACTGAGGGACCTTACAGATGTGGTATGTATGGGGGACAGAGGAAGGAGTGGTCATTCACTATTAGACTGAGGGACCTTACAGATGTGGTATGTATGGGGGACAGAGGAAGGAGTGGTCATTCACTATTAGACTGAGGGACCTTACAGATGTGGTATGTATGGGGGACAGAGGAAGGGTTAGTCATTCACTATTAGACTGAGGGACCTTACAGATGTGGTATGTATGGGGACAGAGGAAGGAGTGGTCATTCACTACTAGACTGAGGGACCTTACAGATGTGGTATGTATGGGGGACAGAGGAAGGAGTGGTCATTCACTACTAGACTGAGGGACCTTACAGATGTGGTATGTATGGGGACAGAGGAAGGAGTGGTCATTCACTATTAGACTGAGGGACCTTATAGATGTGGTATGTATGGGGGACAGAGGAAGGAGTGGTCATTCACTACTAGACTGAGGGACCTTATAGATGTGGTATGTATGGGGGACAGAGGAAGGAGTGGTCATTCACTATTAGACTGAGGGACCTTATAGATGTGGTATGTATGGGGGACAGAGGAAGGAGTGGTCATTCACTATTAGACTGAGGGACCTTATAGATGTGGTATGTATGGGGGACAGAGGAAGGAGTGGTCATTCACTACTAGACTGAGGGACCTTATAGATGTGGTATGTATGGGGGACAGAGGAAGGAGTGGTCATTCACTATTAGACTGAGGGACCTTATAGATGTGGTATGTATGGGGGACAGAGGAAGGAGTGGTCATTCACTATTAGACTGAGGGACCTTACAGATGTGGTATGTATGGGGGACAGAGGAATATTTATTCAGTCATTCAAACATCATGTCAACCCCTATTATTTCCCACAGAGTGAGTTCATGTAACATATTATGTGATTTGTTAAGTCGAATTGTACTCCTGAACTAATTTAGGCTTAAACAAAGGGGCTGAATACTTATTGCTCAACAACTATATTTTAGTTATAAAAATGTATTAATCTAAACAAAAATATATATTACATTTTTCTTCCACTTTGACATTACAGAGTATTTTAAATTAATTGTCGACAACAAATGACAATGAAATACATTTTAATCCCACTTTGCAACACAATAAAATGTTAAGAAACCCATGGAGTATGAATACACTGTATAATTATAGTGAAGTTGATTACAAGCCGAGTTTTGTAAAAAAATAAATATTTCAAGCTTCAACTTAAAAACAACTCCAAATGTATTTTCAATGAATTTACAAAATTTGAATTAAAGTGTTTGACATTTAAGTTATAATGAGTGCATTTAAGTTTAAAACTGCTTAAGCTGACAGTCCCCGAAATCAGGCACTAGAATTACAACAACAACAATGTGATTTCCGTTTGATAAGTCAGAAGAGCTCCAGAGCTTCCTAGTACCATGTAGTATGGCTACCCGTACACAGCCCATCTGTAAATAGCACACCAACTACCTCATCCCCATATTGTTACTTAGCCTCTTGCTCTTTTGGGGGGTATGGCTAGACGGTACACTGTCCTTCTCTCAGCACATATCAAAGCTGCAGGCTAAGGTTACATCTAGACTTGGTTTCCTCTATCGTAATCGCTCCTCTTTCAACCCAGCTGCCAAACTAACCCTGATTCAGTTGACCCTCCTACCCATGCTAGATTACGGAGACATAATTTATAGATCAACAGGTAAGGGTGCTCTCGAGCGGCTAGATGTTCTTTACCAATCGTCCATCAGATTTGCCACCGATGCTCCTTATAGGACACATCACTGCACTCTATACTCCTCTGTAAACTGGTCATCTCTGTATACAGGTCGCAAAACATACTGGTTGATGCTTTTTATAAAACCTTCTTAGGCCTCACTCCCCCCTATCTGAGATATCTACTGCAGCCCTCATCCTCCACATACAACATGCATTCGGCCAGTCACATTCTGTTAAAGGTCCCCAAAGCACACATCCCTGGGTCGCTCCTTTTTTCAGTTCACTGCAGCTAGCGACTGGAACGAGCTGCAACAAATACTCAAAATGGACAGTTTTATCTCAATCTCTTCATTCAAAGACTCAATCATGGACACTCTTTCTGACAGTTGTGGCTGTTTCGCATGATGTATTGTTGTCTCTACCTTCTTGCCATTTGTGTTGTTGTCTGTGCCTAATAATGTTTGTACCATGTTTTGTGCTGCTACCATGTTGTATTGCTACCATGTTGTGTTGCTACCATGTTGTGTTGATTGCTACCATGTTGTGTTGATTGCTACCATGTTGTGTTGCTACCATGTTGTATTGCTACCATGTTGTGTTCCTACCATGTAGTGCTGTTACCATGTTGTGCTGCTACCATGTTGTTGTCATGTTGTGTTGCTACCATGTTGTGCTGCTACCATGCTGTGTTGTCATGTTGTGTTGCTTCCATGCTGTGTTTTCATGTGTTGCTGCCTTGCTATGTTGTTGTCTTAGGTCTCTCTTTATGTAGTGTTGTGTTGTCTCTCTTGTCGTGATGTGTGTTTTGTCCTATATTTGTATTTTATTTTAAATTGTTAATCCCAGCCCCCGTCCCCGCAGGAGCCCTTTTGCCTTTTGGTAGGCCGTCATTGTAAATATGAATTTGTTCTTAACTTACTTATCCTGTTAAATAAAGGTTAAATAAATTAAATGTAAATGTCCTCTGTTGAATACATTTGTATTTGCCTCCCTCTGGTGGTTGGCTGCATCATTACATCAATTTATATCACTTCACTGCAACCTCACGTCAAAGGGGCGGTCCTTAGAAAAACATCCAGCTCGACTGCTTCACGCACAGACATCGTAAAGCGATCGCTGAATTTGTCTCTAGCAAGCGGCTCTACATAGTTCTACAATAAAGAACGCGACCTACACACTTCCTTAAACCTAAAATAAGTAAAGAAGTCGATGTGTGTGGAAGTCAAACATTTTGTTTTACGTCGGAGACAGACACATTGCAAATGCTCAGGACAACACAATGTATTCCTTTACATAGCCCTTCTCCCCTTGTCTATAGGAGGAACAAAGCACATTGTTAAATGGCCCGAATGTTAGTTTAGACGTTCAAAAAATATAACAGATTTTGACTACCACTAATGTCATGACATATTTGATAAAGTAATAAAGAAGGTGAAATATATTGGGAAGATGTTCTTAAATCAGATTATAACTATATATATTATGAAATATGAAAATGTATTTTTTGTGTCTCACATCATCATATTTGTACATGTTGTATTTATACTTGTATTATGTACTTGATCATATGGGTTGAATAAAACCCTTTGAAGGGTCAAAGGTCATAGCTTTCTGGGGACACACACACACACTGCTACATTAATTTAAAAAAACTTTTACTAGATTGATGACTAAAACCATAGCGAAACAGAACAGCTGTCAGCTCTAATGAAAGGGAACATATGGTATACTTTTTTTTTTTAAACAATGAATTTAAAGTACATTTTAAATAAATATAGTGATGATTACAACATGTTTTATAGTATACTAAAATCCTGAAGAACAGTTCATTTAAAGTAAACTTTAAATTAGTGAATTTAAGGTTGGTGATATTATATTTATACTTAAAAGAATGAAAAAAAAATGCATTTTACGTACACTTTTAATAAGTGTAATTTCCTGTGCTCCATTCCATTCACATTATTCACCATAATCACCATATTCACAATATTTACCATATTTACAATATTCACCATATTCAGCTTTACCTTCCTCATCGTCTTTCTCTGCTGACAGCAGGCTCTGTTGTTGTTGTGGAGTGTCTCTCTCTGTGTGTGTCTCTGCTTATAGATGGAGGTGACAGGATGTCTCTTTTGGAGGATCTGAGGGAGTGTCTCTGCTTATAGATGGAGGTGACAGGATGTCTCTTTTGGAGGATCTGAGGGGGTGTCTCTGCTTATAGATGGAGGTGACAGAATGTCTCTTTTGGAGGATCTGAGGGGGTGTCTCTGCTTATAGATGGAGGTGACAGAATGTCTCTTTTGGAGGATCTGAGGGGGTGTCTCTGCTTATAGATGGAGGGGACAGGATGTCTCTTTTGGAGGATCTGAGGGGGTGTCTCTGCTTATAGATGGAGGTGACAGGATGTCTCTTTTAGAGGATCTGAGGGGGTGTCTCTGCTTATAGATGGAGGTGACAGGATGTCTCTTTTGGAGGATCTGAGGGGGTGTCTGCTTATAGATGGAGGTGACAGGATGTCTCTTTTGGAGGATCTGAGGGGGTGTCTGCTTATAGATGGAGGTGACAGGATGTCTCTTTTGGAGGATCTGAGGGGTGTCTCTGCTTATAGATGGAGGTGACAGGATGTCTCTTTTAGAGGATCTGAGGGGGTGTCTCTGCTTATAGATGGAGGTGACAGGATGTCTCTTTTGGAGGATCTGAGGGGGTGTCTCTGCTTATAGATGGAGGTGACAGGATGTCTCTTTTAGAGGATCTGAGGGGGTGTCTCTGCTTATAGATGGAGGTGACAGGATGTCTCTTTTGGAGGATCTGAGGGGGTGTGTCTGCTTATAGATGGAGGTGACAGGATGTCTCTTTTGGAGGATCTGAGGGGTGGTGTGAGAGCAGTCGAACCAAGCTTTATTTCAGCTGATGCTGCCACTTGTAAACCGCTTAGAAAACACTTGTTTATTATTCTAAAGAGAGTCTCGGCCGAATGCTGTCGATGTAAACACTTAAGTAATTCACCATTTTTTAATTGAACCTCGATATAGTGTACTGAAAGTTTACTTCTGATAACCCCTAGTTACGTAAAAATTATGATTTCTTATTGGAGCTCAATGGGCGGTTTAATCTATAAAGGAAATTCTGGTTTCCAACATAATCAGCCGAGGAAATGTTGCTTTCCTGGCCTTCTTCACTTGATATGAGTCACATTGTGTTCATGATGTCAGCATTAGTGGAACATCAGGTGACATCAGGTGTAGTGGGACATCAGGTGAAGTGGGACATCAGGTGTAGTGGGACATCAGGTGAAGTGGGACATCAGGTGAAGTGGGACATCAGGTGTAGTGGGACATCAGGTGAAGTGGGACATCAGGTGAAGTGGGATATCAGGTGACATCAGGAGTAGTGGAACATCAGGTGTATTGGGACATAAGGTGTAGTGGGACATCAGGTGTAGTGGGACATCAGGTGTAGTGGGACATTAGGTGTAGTGAGACATCAGGTGTAGTGGGACATTAGGTGTAGTGGGACATCAGGTGTAGTGGGACATCAGGTGTAGTGGGACATCAGGTGTAGTGGAACATCAGGTGTAGTGGGACATCAGGTGTAGTGGGACATTAGAGGAAGTGGAACATCAGGTGAAGTGGGACATCAGGTGTAGTGGGACATAAGGTGTAGTGGAACATCAGGTGAAGTGGGACATCAGGTGACATCAGGTGTAGTGGGACATTAGGTGTAGTGAGACATCAGGTGTAGTGGGACATTAGGTGTAGTGGGACATCAGGTGTAGTGGGACATCAGGTGTAGTGGGACATCAGGTGTAGTGGAACATCAGGTGTAGTGGGACATCAGGTGTAGTGGGACATTAGAGGAAGTGGAACATCAGGTGAAGTGGGACATCAGGTGTAGTGGGACATAAGGTGTAGTGGAACATCAGGTGAAGTGGGACATCAGGTGACATCAGGTGTAGTGGGACATCAGGTGAAGTGGGACATCAGGTGTAGTGGGACATCAGGTGAAGTGGGACATCAGGTGAAGTGGGACATCAGGTGTAGTGGGACATCAGGTGAAGTGGGACATCAGGTGTAGTGGGACATCAGGTGAAGTGGGACATCAGGTGAAGTGGGACATCAGGTGACATCAGGTGTAGTGGGACATCAGGTGTAGTGGGACATCAGGTGTAGTGGGACATTAGGTGTAGTGGGACATCAGGTGACATCAGGAGTTGTGGGACATCAGGTGTAGTGGGACATCAAGTGTAGTGGGACATTAGGTGAAGTGGAACATCAGGTGAAGTGGGACATCAGGTGTAGTGGGACATAAGGTGTAGTGGAACATCAGGTGAAGTGGGACATCAGGTGTAGTGGGACATCAGGTGTAGTGGGACATCAGGTGTAGTGGGACATTAGGTGTAGTGGGACATCAGGTGACATCAGGAGTAGTGGAACATCAGGTGACATCAGGAGTAGTGGGACATCAGGTGTATTGGGACATCAGGTGTAGTGGGACATCAGGTGTAGTGGGACATCAGGTGTAGTGGAACATCAGGTGTAGTGGGACATCAGGTGTAGTGGGACATCAGGTGTAGTGGGACATCAGGTGTAGTGGAACATCAGGTGTAGTGGGACATTAAGTGTAGTGGGACATCAGGTGTAGTGGAACATCAGGTGTAGTGGGACATCAGGTGTAGTGGAACATCAGGTGTAGTGGGACATTAGGTGTAGTGGGACATCATGTGTAGTGGGACATCAGGTGTAGTGGAACATCAGGTGACATCAGGAGTAGTGGAACATCAGGTGACATCAGGAGTAGTGGGACATCAGGTGTATTGGGACATCAGGTGTAGTGGGATATCAGGTGTAGTGGGACATCAGGTGTAGTGGGACATCAGGTGTAGTGGGACATCAGGTGTAGTGGAACATCAGGTGTAGTGGGACATTAGGTGTAGTGGGACATCCGGTGTAGTGGAACATCAAGTGTAGTGGGACATCAGGTGTAGTGGGACATTAGGTGTAGTGGGACATCAGGTGTAGTGGAACATCAGGTGACTTCAGGTGTAGTGGAACATCAGGTGACATCAGGTGTAGTGGAACATCAGGTGTAGTGGAACATCAGGTGTAGTGGGACATTAGGTGTAGTGGGACATCAGGTGTAGTGGGACATTAGATGTAGTGGGACATCAGGTGTAGTGGAACATCAGGTGACATCAGGAGTAGTGGAACATCAGGTGACATCAGGTGTAGTGGAACATCAGGTGTAGTGGAACATCAGGTGTAGTGGGACATCAGGTGACAGACATCAGGTGTAGTGGGACATCAGGTGACATCAGGAGTAGTGGGACATCAGGTGTAGTGGAACATCAGGTGACATCAGGTGTAGTGGAACATCAGGTGTAGTGGAACATCAGGTGTAGTGGGACATCAGGTGACAGACATCAGGTGTAGTGGGACATCAGGTGACATCAGGAGTAGTGGGACATCAGGTGTAGTGGAACATCAGGTGACATCAGGTGTAGTGGGACATCATGTGACATCAGGAGTAGTGGAACATCAGGTGACATCAGGTGTAGTGGAACATCAGGTGTAGTGGGACATCAGGTGACATCAGGTGTAGTGGAACATCAGGTGACATCAGGTGTAGTGGAACATCAGGTGTAGTGGAACATCAGGTGACATCAGGTGTAGTGGGACATCAGGTGTAGTGGGACATCAGGTGTAGTGGGACATCATGTGATTAGGGATTAATAAAGGTGTTTAGGGATAAATAAAGGTGTTTAGGGATTAATAAAGGTATTTAGGGATTAATAAAGGTGTTTAGAAAGGTTTTTAGGGATTAATAAAGGTGTTTAGGGATTAATAAAGGTGTTTAGAAAGGTGTTTAGGGATTAATAAAGGTGTTTAGGGGTTAATAAAGGTGTTTCAGGATCAAGTCAAAGCGGAGCAGATTCCTTTTAGTTAGATTTTCACTAAGAGCTTGGAATGACCCCAAATCTATTTCCCAATAGCATGGAGAGGCCAGCGGAAGGATATTAAGACAGATTGTGTTATCTATAAATCTCCACAAAGTATTTATTAACGATTTCATAACAAGTCTCACTTCATCTACTAAAGTGTCCCACTACAACTGAAAGCCACGCTTTAGCAGAAGTACGGGGTCGTTTATGGATTAATAAAGGTGTTTAGGGGTTAATAACGCTTTAGCAGAAGTACGGGGTCGGATGTTGTTTTAGGGTACTAGCATCCACTGAATAATACTTTATTAACTTTGTTTATAATAAAAATTCAGATAAAACCTTCATTAATTGAAATAAACATCAGTTGACCAGGGTAGACTGATGTGGTTTACTGGACTTAGCCATCTACCAAAGAGTGTCCCACTCCTCATATACCCCCCCTTACATGAAGGACTTGGTAGATTGTGTTGCGTTACTGTGTGTTATGGTGTTGTTGTGTTACTGTGTGTTATGGTGTTGTTGTGTTATTGTGTGTTATTGTGTGTTGTGTTATTGTGTGTTATTGTGTGTTGTGTTATTGTGTGTTGTGTTATTGTGTGTTATTGTGTGTTATTGTGTGTTGTGTTATTGTGTGTTATTGTGTGTTGTGTTGTTGTGTTATTGTGTGTTGTGTTATTGTGTGTTGTGTTGTTGTTGTGTTATTGTGTGTTGTGTTATTGTGTGTTATGTTGTTGTTGTGTTATTGTGTGTTGTGTTATTGTGTGTTATGGTGTTGTTGTGTTATTGTGTGTTGTGGTGTTGTTGTGTTATTGTGTGTTGTGTTGTTGTGTGTTATTGTGTGTTGTGTTACTGTGTGTTATTGTGTGTTGTGTTATTGTGTGTTGTGTTGTTGTTGTGTTATTGTGTGTTGTGTTATTGTGTGTTGTGTTGTTGTGTTATTGTGTGTTATTGTGTGTTGTGTTATTGTGTGTTGTGTTATTGTGTGTTATTGTGTGTTGTGTTATTGTGTGTTGTGTTGTTGTGTTAGGACTGTTGTTATGCGTTGGTTAATAATAATGTATTCTATTTAACGCTGGCGATCGCCGTAATCATTACTAGTAATGGAACAACGAGGAGATTGATTGAGGTGACGTTTTGACGTGCTGTGTACATGGTGCACTGTGACGTCACACGAAGACAAACAGACCTCGGAAACTCTGAGGGTTCTAATTAAAGCTACAGACGCCGCTGAGGGGCCAATTCTTTATTTCACAACCATCCACAGATGGTCCCTCTCTGTGTGCAGATGACAAATGAGTCTCCAAAACAATCTCCCTACATCTGGTTTTGCCAAAATGTAGAGAGCAAACTTTTTGGGGGGGTGGGGGGGTGGGTGGTCTCATGCACACATTCAGAACATGTTAGTCATGCTAGTATTTTGTAAGTAATTTGTGTGGCGTGCAATGTTTCAAAGGCTGTGTGTGTGTGTGGAGAGAGAGGGGAACATGAGAAACAGGTAAGAGACAAAGCTGTGGGGTTCAGCTGTGTCTCCTTCTGTGGGGTTCAGCTGTGTCTCTTTCTGTGGGGTTCAGCTGTGTCTCTTTCTGTGGGGTTCAGCTGTGTCTCTTTCTGTGGGTTCAGCTGTGTCTCCTTCTGTGAGGTTCAGCTGTGTCTCCTTCTGTGGGTTCAGCTGTGTCTCTTTCTGTGGGGTTCAGCTGTGTCTCTTTCTGTGGGGGGGTTCAGCTGTGTCTCTTTCTGTGAGGTTCAGCTGTGTCTCCTTCTGTGGGGTTCAGCTGTGTCTCTTTCTGTGGGGTTCAGCTGTGTCTCTTTCTGTGGGGTTCAGCTATGTCTCTTTCTGTGGGGTTCAGCTGTGTCTCTTTCTGTGGGGTTCAGCTGTGTCTCCTTCTGTGAGGTTCAGCTGTGTCTCTTTCTGTGGGGTTCAGCTACAGTTGAAGTCAGAAGTTTACATATACTTAGGTTGGATTCATTAAAACTCGTTTTCAACCACTCCACAAATTTCTTGCTAACAAACTATAGTTTTGGCAAGTCGGTTTGTTACTTTGTGCATGACACAAGTAATTTTTCCAACAATTGTTTACAGACAATTATTATTTCACTAAAATTAATTGTATCAGAATTCCAGTGGGTCAGAAGTTTACATCCACTAAGTTGACTGTGCCTTTAAACAGCTTGGAAAATTCCAGAAAATTATATCATGGCTTTAGAAGCTTCTGATAGGCTAATTGACACCATTTGAGTCAATTGGAGGTGTACCTGTGGATGTATTTCAAGGCCTACCTTCAAACTCAGTGCCTCTTTGCTTGTCATAATGGGAAAATCAAAAGAAATCAGCAAAGACCTCAGAAAAAAATTGGAGACCTCCACAAGTCAGGTTCATCCTTGGGAGCAATTTCCAAATACCTGAAGGTACCATGTTCATCTGTACAAACAATAGTACGCAAGTATAAACACCAGGGGACCACGCAGCCATCATACCGCTCAGGAAGGAGACATGTTCTGTCTCCTAGAGATGAATGTACTTTGGTGCGAAAAGTGCAGATCAATCGCAGAACAACATCAAAGGACCTTGTGAAGATTCTGGAGGAAAAGTATCTATATCAACAGTAAAATGAGCCCTATATCGACATAACCTGAAAGGCCACTCAGCAAGGAAGAGGCCACTGCTCCAAAACAGCCATAAAAAAGCCAGACCGGTTTGCAACTGCACATGAGGACAAAGATCATACTCTTTGGAGATATGTCCTCTGATCTGATGAAACAAAGATAGAACTGTTTGGATATAATGACCATTGTTATGTTTGGAGGAAAAAGGGGGAGGCTTGCAAGCCGAAGAACACCATCCCAACCGTGAAGCACGGGGTGGCAGAATCATGTTGTGAGGGTGCTTTGCTGCAGGAGGGACTGGTGCACTTCACAAAATAGATGGCATCATGAGGGTGGAAAATTATGTGGATATATTGAAGCAACATCTCAAAACATCAGTCAGGAAGTTTAGAGATTGTCCATTTGGAAGAACCATTTGCGACCAATGACCCCAAGCAAACTTCCAAAGTTGTGGCAGAATGGCTTAAGGACAACAATGTCAAGGTATTGGAGTGTCCATCACAAAGCCCTGACCTCAATCCTATAGAAAATTTGTGGGCAGAACTGAAAAAGCATGTGCAAGGAAGGAGGCCAACAAACCTGACTCAGTTACACCAGCTCTGTCAGGAGGAATGGGCCAAAATTCACCCAACTGGGGTTCAGCTATGTCTCTTGTTGTGAGGTTCAGCTGTGTCTCTTTCTGTGGGGTTCTTCTCTGTGTTTTTCTGTGGGGTTCAGCTATGTCTCTTGTTGTGAGGTTCAGCTGTGTCTCTTTCTGTGGGGTTCAGCTGTGTCTCTTTCTGTGTGGGTTCAGCTGTGTCGTTCAGCTATGTCTCCTTCTGTGGGGTTCATTGTGTCTCCTGTGTGGGTTCAGCTGTGTCTCCTTCTGTGTGGTTCAGCTATGTCTCCTTCTGTGTGGTTCAGCTGTGTCTATTTCTGTGGAAACCTCAGGGTTCAGCTGTGTCTCTTTCTGTGGGGTTCAGCTATGTCTCCTTCTGTGGGGTTCAGCTGTGTCTCCTTCTGTGGGGTTCAGCTGTGTCTCCTTCTGTGGGGTTCAGCTATGTCTCCTTCTGTGGGGTTCAGCTGTGTCTCCTTCTGTGGGGTTCAGCTGTGTCTCCTTCTGTGGGGTTCAGCTTTGTCTCTTTCTGTGGGGTTCAGCTTTGTCTCTTTCTGTGGGGTTCAGCTGTGTCTCCTTCTGTGGGGTTCAGCTTTGTCTCTTTCTGTGGGGTTCAGCTATGTCTCTTTTTATAGGGTTCAGCTGTGTCTCCTTCTGTGGGGTTCAGCTGTGTCTCCTTCTGTGGGGTTCAGCTGTGTCTCTTTCTGTGGGGTTCAGCTGTGTCTCTTTCTGTGGGGTTCAGCTGTGTCTCTTTCTGTGGAAACCTCAGGGTTCAGCTGTGTCTCCTTCTGTGGAAACCTCAGGGTTCAGCTGTGTCTCCTTCTGTGGAAACCTCAGGGTTCAGCTATGTCTCCTTCTGTGGGATTCCCATGTCTCCTTCTGTGGGGCGGCAGCGTAGCCTAGTGGTTAGAGCGTTGGAATAGTAACCGGAAGGTTGCAAGTTCAAACCCCCGAGCTGACAAGGTACAAATCTGTCGTTCTGCCCCTGAACAGGCAGTTAACCCACTGTTCCAAGGCCATCATTGAAAATAAGAATTTGTTCTTAACTAACTTGCCTAGTTAAATAAAGGTAAAATATGTCTCCTTCTGTGGAAACCTCAGGGTTCAGCTGTGTCTCTTTCTGTGTGTAGGAAACAGATGTGGAGAGGGACAGTGTAAAGGAAACAGATGTGGAGAGGGACAGTGTAAAGGAAACAGATGTGGAGAGGGATAGTGAATAGGAAACAGATGTGGAGAGGGACAGTGTAAAGGGAAACAGATGTGGAGAGTGACAGTGTATAGGAAACAGATGTGGAGAGGGACAGTGGCTAGTGCCTTTGCTGTTCATTAATACTAGTCATCTTGTTGGATCACAAAAAGTAAATGGGGACAGTTCTTCAAACATCTTTAATATACGCCTCGATAAGAGGGACACGTGCAGTCGCGTCCCCGATGTGTCTGTCTTCACTTGTAGCCTACTTCTTAGCTGAGATGCCTGCGAGAAGGACCCGATCACGTGACGGGCATTGGCTAAGAAAAATGTAGATACTGTATCTGAGAGAGCCATGTGAGTGAGAGGTGCTTCGGAGCATGGCAGCCAGGAGAAAGGAATTATAAATATTATATTCAGCCCAAGGCCACAAGAGTGGCCGTAAAAGGGCAATATGGCCACGCAAGGGGGATGCCATGGGAAATTCGAGGCCTGGTGAGAATATTATCAAGTTCTTGTCAAGTTGTGAATGAGAGACTGATGAAGTGTGTGCAGCCTGCAAAAGAAAAAAAGCAGATCTCATACATTTCATGCAACTTTTTCAAATCATCATTAGAGTCACGTCATGCAGACTTAGAATGTGTTAAAGATCAAAACATAAAGTTGCATAAATAACTCTTAATGAAGCATATAGGAGTACCCATTTCTTTGTTAACCGCTCAACATAGAATCGCCGCATGAGCGCACTTCCTTGAAAATTGTTTGGAGAAAATATCCTTTCTATTTTATTCAGCTTTGTTCAGTTGTATTCTTCATACTATAAAATAATTTTAAAAAATAACAGAGATCAGTAATAGAGCTGGTTTCTCCCCAGGAAACAGATCAGTAATATAGCTGGGTTCTCCCCAGGACACAGATCAGTAATAGAGCTGGATTCTCCCCAGGACACAGATCAGTAATAGAGCTGGATTCCCCCCAGGACACAGATCAGTAATAGAGCTGGATTCTCCCCAGGACACAGATCAGTAATAGAGCTGGATTCTCCCCAGGACACAGATCAGTAATAGAGCTGGATTCCCCCCAGGACACAGATTAGTAATAGAGCTGGGTTCTCCCAAGGACACAGATCAGTAATAGAGCTGGGTTCCTCCCAGGACACAGATCAGTAATAGAGCTGGATTCTCCCCAGGACACAGATCAGTAATAGAGCTGGATTCTCCCCAGGACACAGATCAGTAATAGAGCTGGATTCTCCCCATGTACACAGATCAGATGGATTCTCCCCAGGACACAGATCAGTAATAGAGCTGGATTCTCCCCAGGACACAGATCAGTAATAGAGCTGGATTCTCCCCAGGACACAGATCAGTAATAGAGCTGGATTCTCCCAGGACCAGATCAGTAATAGAGCAGGACACAGATCAGTAATAGAGCTGGATTCTCCCCAGGACACAGATCAGTAATAGAGCTGGATTCTCCCCAGGACACAGATCAGTAATAGAGCTGGATTCTCCCCAGGACACAGATCAGTAATAGAGCTGGATTCTCCCCAGGACACAGATCAGTAATAGAGCTGGATTCCACCCAGGACACAGATCAGTAATAGAGCTGGATTCCACCCAGGACACAGATCAGTAATAGAGCTGGATTCTCCCCAGGACACAGATCAGTAATAGAGCTGGATTCCACCCAGGACACAGATCAGTAATAGAGCTGGATTCTCCCCAGGACACAGATCAGTAATAGAGCTGGATTCTCCCCAGGACACAGATCAGTAATAGAGCTGGATTCTCCCCAGGACACAGATCAGTAATAGAGCTGGATTCTCCCCAGGACACAGATCAGTAATAGAGCTGGATTCTCCCCAGGACACAAAGCAGTAATAGAGCTGGATTCCCCCCAGGACACAGATCAGTAATAGAGCTGGAATCATAGAATCCTATTCTAGAATCATGGATCATGATGAAACCCTTACCGACCGCTTGACAAATCTGGATCCTCCGTCGGTATGGATCTATCAGGATTACATCCAAGAGGGAACAACTGAAAGGACAGATTTTGGAAAATGTAGCAAAAATACTGTTGAACTCTTGAGCACAAGAGAAACACACTCTTCATCATTACTTGGACTTTATTCTCAGATTGCCCAGATCAGCTGAGGTCTTTTCCCAGAGATGTGAAGTCCCTAGTTGGTGCAGGTCACCGCTGTGTCAGAATACTGGCAGAAGGGTTTTCAATCTTCAATTAATACATTGGACATTCATTCAACATGAATAGAGCCTCTAAAAATTGGCATTGGTTCAACAACTGTGCTTTACTTTCACACGCTGCTGATAAACATGCTGTGATAAACAATCAGTGTTAATCTCCTGGTTGTCAGAGCAGAGAAGGACAAAGAGAGAGTTCACATGTCTGTTAGTTATCGTTGTTACCCATCAGGGTAGAAAACAACATGTCTGTTGGCCAATCAGATGAGTGCCAGGGTTATGTACCGGGTAGGAAATGAAAAGAGAAAACAACATGTCTGTTGGCCAATCAGATGAGTGCCAGGGTTATGTACCGGGTAGGAAATGAAAAGAGAAAACAACATGTCTGTTGGCCAATCAGATGAGTGCCAGGGTTATGTACCGGGTAGGAAATGAAAAGAGAAAACAACATGTCTGGAACTGTCATCTTGTTTCCTCTTCCTTTCCCCTTCTTATACAATCCTTCATCCGTCTGTTCCACCTCCTTCTGACTTCCTGGTCCGACGTCTGTCGTTAACTGTGTTGTTCTTCCGACCTCTGACCCCTGGCCCTGCCACCGGCCTGTTAATAATAGTAATAATAAGAGTAGTAATAGGATAATTATTATAATAATAATGATAGGATAATACAGGCACACGGGTTGGAACATCAGAATAACACAGGTCACAACCTAAAATGTGGTACATCCCATATGAAACAAATACTATATTATACTATGTTCTAAATACGGTAGTATTACTATATTTATATACTATACTGTAGTGTTTTTGTTTACGTGACTGTAGTGTACTGAACTGTAAAGTTTACTATATTATAAATACTGTCGTATTACTATAGTAAAAACTATAATATACTATACTAACTACTGTAATGTTTTTGTTTCGTGACTGTAGTGTACTGTAGTAAAGTTGACTATATTATAAATACTGTAGTATTACTATAGTAAAAACTATAATATACTATACTAACTACTGTAGTGTTTCTTTACGGACATTACTGTAATATTTACTATAGTGTTTTTTGTTTTATTGTCTTTCTATATTATATAGTAAGTACTACACATGATTGAGGGATACTACATAGTTTAGTATAGTATTCTACTACAGTAGTGTTGCACGGTATACCGAAACTTCTGTACTTTTAAGATAAAAATATAAATAAACATCTCGTGCTAGAATTTTTGTCGTTGTCGTTGTGAAAAAGTATAAACACAAAAACGACAGGCTGGTGGTCCAAAATAGCATAATCTGGAGGCGAAAGAAACACACACCTCTTTAGACGAGGTGCTGGCTAGCGGAGTAGATCGCTTAAAGGAGAGCCGCACACACTAGGAGCTCAGATGCAATAATTGAATAACCTAATAACCAACGTTTCGACAGATAAGCTGTCTTCAACAGGCTATTATTTTAAAAATGTTGCATAACTGGTCTGTTTTAACACCAATAACACCAATAAACCCATCTGTTTAAAAATGAACTTGTCAGTCTAGAAAACCAGGCAACTAAAAGCAACTTTCTAAATAATGTTTTGGTTCATTTCTAGCTTGTTAGCTAGTTAGGTAACGTTAAGTTAGCTAGCTAGGTAACGTTAAGTTAGCTAGCTAGGTAACTTAAGTTAGCTAGCTAGGTAACGTTAAGTTAGTTAGCTAGGTAACGTTAAGTTAGTTAGCTAGGTAACGTTAAGTTAGTTAGCTAGGTAACGTTAAGTTAGCTAGCTAGGGAACGTTAAGTTAGTTAGCTAGGTAAGGTTAAGTTAGCTAGCTAGGGAACGTTAAGTTAGTTAGCTAGGTAAGGTTAAGTTAGTTAGCTAGGTAAGGTTAAGTTAGCTAGCTAGCACAAATAATGACCATATCATATAGCTGACAACGTCTTAACTTTTGCTAATTTATAGTTGTTATTACAAGGAAAATAAACTCACAGAAATATAATTATTTACAAGTTAATGGTGAGCAGCAGAGGTTAGCAGCCCCTATCCACATCGACGGGACAGTAGTGGAGAGGGTAGTAAGTTTAAGGTTCCTCGGCGTAGCTCACGGACAAACTGAATTGGTCACCCACACAGACAGCGTTGTGAAGAAGGCGCAACAGCGCCTCTAAGTTCAGGAGGCTGAAGAAAGGTTGTCAGCAAAAACACTCACAAACCTTTACAGATGCACCATATCATAGCATCCTGTCGGGCTGTATCACCGCCTGGTACGGCAATTGCTCCGCCCACAACCGTAAGGCTCTCCAGAGGGTAGTGAGGTCTGCACAACGCATCACCGAGGGAAAACTACCTGCCCTCCAGGACACCTACACAACCTGATGTCACAGGAAGGCCATAAAGATCATCAAGGACAACAACCACCCGAGCCACTGCCTGTTCACCCCGCTATCATCCAGAAGGCGAGGTCAGTACAGGTGCATCAAAACAGGTACCGAGAGACTGAAAAACAGCTTCTATCTCAAGGCCATCAGACTGTTAAACAGCCACCACTAACATTGAGTAGCTGCTACCAACATACTGACTCAAATCTCTAGCCACTTTAATAATTAAATATTGGATGTAATAAATGTATCACTAATCACTTTAAACAATGTCACTTTATATAATGTTTCCATAACCTACATTACTCATCTCATATGTATATACTGTACTCTATACCATCTACTGCATCTTGCCTATGCCGTTCGGCCATCACTCATCCATATATTTATATGTACATATTCTTATTCATCCCTTTACACTTCATTCCTTTACAGTTGTTGTGAAATTGTTAGATTACTTGTTAGATATTACTGCATTGTCGGAACTAGAAGCACAAGCATTTCGCTACACTCGCATTAACATCTGCTAACCATGTGTATGTGACAAATAAGATTTGATTTGATTTACAGAAAATAGCGGACGAAATAAAAGCAGGGCATTCTACCAGAGAATTTGACTAACTTGGACACTGTCTCATTGGCCTAACTTTATATCCTAATTTGACTTTGGTGCAGGTCATGTTGTTCTTCACATTACCATCTCTAGTAAACACACACTATATCAAATCAAATCAACTTTTATTTGTCACATGCACAGGATACAGAAGGCATAAACAGTACAGTGACTTGCATAGTGGGGTCATTTGTTTAGACATGTTAGCTAGCTAAACAATGAACCATAATCCCAACTCGTAACATTACAACCCTGAATGAATCTAAAGGTAGCTAAAGCTAACCAACTAGGTTCAATGTTAGCTATTAGGCTATAGCAATGCTAACATTAGGTTATAGCTAGCAATGCTAACATTAGGCTATAGCTAGCAATGCTAACAGTAGGCTATAGCTAAATCTGCTGGGAGCTGAAGATAACCAACTAGCTAGGTTCAATGTTAGCTATTAGGCTATAGCAATGCTAACATTAGGCTATAGCTAGCAATGCTAACATTAGGCTATAGCTAAATCTGCTGGGAGCTGAAGATAACCAACTAGCTAGGTTCAATGTTAGCTAACTAGCTAACATTCGGCTATAACTAGCCATGCAAATGACTCTGCGATATGAATAACATTACTACACAGATCATACACGTAACGTTAGATAGCAAGCCAGCCAGCTAACGTTAGCGAACTAGCTAACAGTACACTTTAACTTGTGTCATATATATATATATATATGTAAACATTCATACACATAGCTCATATATTATACAGCGCCAAGCCAAACAGCCTGACTCAAGTCATCTTACCTACCCCTGTTAAAACAGGAACTAGCTCACACAGCCAGCAATAAAATTACCCCCCTAACACTATCCCCTCAGCTTTGTTGTCTCCCGACCCCAGGAAACAAAGACATTCCATCGCAAGAACACATACACCCAGCCATAAAACTGACCCCCTCTGCTCTCCTGTGTCAGATTTCCTGATACACAAATGTCTCCTTGTATAAACACACATCTCACCCCCTCTACTGGTCAGGGAGCTCAGAGAACAAGACTCTGCTATGCACCAATGGGGCCCGCTCTGGCTAGAGCAAGGCCCGCCTCCAACCCTTTGTGACCAGTCAGAAGACCAAAACGACAAGACTCCACCTACTTTATTCAATGTATAAAAATGAATGTAACCTTTGTATAAGGCCTCTTTTTCACCTGACTCCTTGCCGAGTTATATGAACTAGATCCGTGCACGTAAAACTGCGGGACAAGATATCTTTGACTCATTAAAACTGTCTTTTGTTACAACTGAAATCCACTCTGTCCAGCGTCCGTGATTTGGTCTCAACTCTCCAATATATAAACACCAATCAGAACACTTGCAACAACTTTCTGACTAAATTAGAAACGTATATAATATCTGAAAACGACTATTTTATAAGATGTCATGGATGCCATGGCCTTAGTTTGAAGATCCAGAGACCGGTGTTCATACAAGCCTTCTTCTGTGTGTTCTAATCTTGACTGCATTTATTTGCAATCAAATGGATTTTCTCCATCTCCTTAGCTATCGTATTCTGCTTCCACTGCGCATTACACAGATTTGAAAACTCCATCCTCCAGAAAGTGGAGAGCATTAGCAACACGTATGCAGTTCTTCGTGATATCTTTCAAAACAGCCAAGTTAGAAAGGATAACCTACTACATACTGAGCAGCTCATGTTATAGACTGAAGCGGGCTACATGGCAGACCAATCCGAATTGATCTCTCAGCAAATTATGGCTAGGGTGATCCAAGATGGCGTAGCAGTAAGTCGTCCTGTCGCGTCGTGTCCCTTGTATATATCGTTTCTTTTTGTTTTTTACATATTTTTCTTCGCATATCTCTTTAAAAACATTTTGCTAAACCTAAGCTTCCAAATACTCTCCTGCAACCCGCCTCACCCAATGTAGCTATTTTTCCTAAAGTATTTATATTTACTTCGGAACCGGAACCCCTCAACTGAAGCTAGCCAGCTAACCACCAGCTATGCTAGCGGTCTTCAGCTAACCGGTCATCAGCTAAGCTAACCTTTAGCTCGGAAAGCTCTCGCCAGTTCGAACGCGACTCTAACCAGAGCATAACGGACCTATTTATTTTTCATCCCCGGATTCATCCACGGATTCCCACCGCAAACGGAACATTTTTCAGCTGGATCTTCACAACTAGCTATCTAGCTAAACCGCAACCCCGGATGATTACCCCTGGCTAGCGCTTCCACCCACTTAGTGTGAAGCTAGCCAGGCCAGCGCACCTGTACTACCACCGTAGCATACTCCTGGGCTACAATACCCGGGCCCACGACCGGTCTATCGATGTCACCGCATGAAGAGGAATAAACAGACTCACCCCATCGCGACGTCCCCCAAAGGCTAACTCTCTAGCCCTCGCTATCTCCCTGCTTGCTAAACTCGGCCTGCTAACTGCTACCTTGTTTAGCCCGGGCCTACGAACTGTTAGCTTGTTAGCACAGGCCTGCTAACCGTCTGAATCGCCACGTCCCAAACACTCACCAAACCCATATTTACTTTCTATCTCTTCTTGATTTTTAATCTGTTTATACCTTTCCGGAAACCTGCCTCACCCAATGTGATACGGAATCGCTATTATTTTTAAATTTTAGAACACACTCAAGAACCTCCAGAAGCTAACCAGCTAACTAGCTACAAGCTATTTAGTCATTGTTAACTTTTTTTCAACCTGGATAACACTCGCCAGTCCAGCTTCCCTGCCCCATCCACCGCTGCCCCCTGGACACTGATCTCTTGGCTACATAGCTGATGCACTCTGGACTGTCCATTAATCACGGTACTCCATTCTGCTTGTTTGCCTAGTCAACGCCATTTTACGTGCTGTTGTTGTGCTAGCTGATTAGCTGTTGTCTCACCTACTGTTTTAGCTAGCTTTCCCAATTCAACACCTGTGATTACTGTATGCCTCGCTGTATGTCTCTCTCAAATGTCAATATGCCTTGTATACTGTTGCTCGGGTTAGTTATCATTGTTCTAGTTCACAATGGAGCCCCTAGTTCTACTCTTCATACCCCTGATAACTCCTTTGTCCCACCTCCCACACATGCGGTGACCTCACCCATTACAACCAGCATGTCCAGAGATACAACCTCTCTCATCATCACCCACTGCCTGGGCTTACCTCCGCTGTACCCGCACCCCACCATACCCCTGTCTGCGCATTATGCCCTGAATATATTCTACCATGCCCAGAAACCTGCTCCTCTTATTCTCTGTCCCCAACGTTCTAGGCGACCAGTTTTGATAGCCTTTAGCCGCACCCTCATACTACTCCTTCTCTGTTCCGCGGGTGATGTGGAGGTAAACCCAGGCCCTGCATGTCCCCAGGCACCCTCATTTGTTGACTTCTGTGATCGAAAAAGCCTTGGTTTCATGCATGTCAACATCAGAAGCCTCCTCCCTAAGTTTGTTTTACTCACTGCTCTAGCACACTCTGCTAACCCTGATGTCCTTGCTGTGTCCGAATCCTGGCTCAGGAAGGCCACCAAAAATTCAGAGATTTCCATACCCAACTATAACATCTTCCGTCAAGATAGAACTGCCAAAGGGGGAGAAGTTGCAGTCTACTGCAGAGATAGCCTGCAAAGTAATGTCATACTTTCCAGGTCCACACCCAAACAGTTCGAACTACTAATTTTGAAAATTACTCTCTCCAGAAATAAGTCTCTCACTGTTGCCGCCTGCTACCGACCCCCCTCAGCTCCCAGCTGTGCCCTGGACACCATTTGTGAATTGATCGCCCCCCATCTAGCCTCAGAGTTTATTCTGTTAGGTGACCTAATCTGGGATATGCTTAACACCCCGCCAGTCCTACAATCTAAGCTAGATGCCCTCAATCTCACACAAATCATCAAGGAACCCTTCAGGTACAACCCTAACAGTAGGCTATAGCTACTGGCACCCTCATAGACATCATCCTGACCAACTGGCCCTCCAAATCCACCTCCGCTGTCTTCAACCAGGATCTCAGCGATCACTGCCTCATTGCCTGTATCCGCTACGGAGCCGCAGTCAAACGACCACCCCTCATCACTGTCAAACGCTCCCTAAAACACTTCTGTGAGCAGGCCTTTCTAATCGACCTGGCCCGGGTATCCTGGAAGGACATTGACCGCATCCAGTCAGTTGAGGATGCCTGGTCATTCTTTAAAAGTAACTTCCTCACCATTTTAGATAAGCATGCTCCTTTCAAAAAATGCAGAACTAAGAACAGATACAGTCCTTGGTTCACCCCAGACCTGACTGCCCTCGACCAGCACAAAAACATCCTGTGGCGGACTGCAATAGCATCGAATAGTCCCCGTGATATGCAACTGTTCAGGGAAGTCCGGAACCAATACACGCAGTCAGTCAGGAAAGCTAAGGCCAGCTTCTTCAGGCAGAAGTTTGCATCCTGTAGCTCCAACTCCAAAAAGTTCTGGGACACTGTGAAGTCCATGGAGAACAAGAGCACCTCCTCCCAGCTGCCCACTGCACTGAGGCTAGGTAACACGGTCACCACCGATAAATCCATGATTATCGAAAACTTCAATAAGCATTTCTCAACGGCTGGCCATGCCTTCCGCCTGGCTACTCCAACCTCGGCCAACAGCTCCGCCCTCCCGGCAGCTCCTCGCCCAAGCCTCTCCAGGTTCTCCTTTACCCAAATCCAGATAGCAGATGTTCTGAAAGAGCTGCAAAACCTGGACCCGTACAAATCAGCTGGGCTTGACAATCTGGACCCCCTATTTCTGAAACTATCCGCCGCCAGTGTCGCAACCCCTATTACCAGCCTGTTCAACCTCTCTTTCATATCGTCTGAGATCCCCAAGGATTGGAAAGCTGCCGCAGTCATCCCCCTCTTCAAAGGGGGAGACACCCTGGACCCAAACTGTTACAGACCTATATCCATCCTGCCCTGCCTATCTAAGGTCTTCGAAAGCCGAGTCAACAAACAGGTCACTGACCATCTCGAATCCCACCGTACCTTCTCCGCTGTGCAATCTGGTTTCCGAGCCGGTCACGGGTGCACCTCAGCCACACTCAAGGTACTAAACGATATCATAACCGCCATCGATAAAAGACAGTACTGTGCAGCCTCTTCATTGACCTTGCCAAGGCTTTCGACTCTGTCAATCACCATATTCTTATCGGCAGACTCAGTAGCCTCGGTTTTTCGGATGACTGCCTTGCCTGGTTCACCAATTACTTTGCAGACAGAGTTCAGTGTGTCAAATCGGAGGGCATGCTGTCCGGTCCTCTGGCAGTCTCTATGGGGTGCCACAGGGTTCAATTCTCGGGCCGACTCTTTTCTCTGTATATATCAATGATGTTGCTCTTGCTGCGGGTGATTCCCTGATCCACCTCTACGCAGACGACACCATTCTATATACTTTCGGCCCGTCATTGGACACTGTGCTATCTAACCTCCAAACAACCTTCAATGCCATACAACACTCCTTCCGTGGCCTCCAACTGCTCTTAAACGCTAGTAAAACCAAATGTATGCTTTTCAACCGATCGCTGCCTGCACCCGCATGCCCGACTAGCATCACCACCCTGGATGGTTCCGACCTTGAATATGTGGACATCTATAAGTACCTAGGTATCTGGCTAGACTGCAAACTCTCCTTCCAGACTCATATCAAACATCTCCAATCGAAAATCAAATCAAGAGTCGGCTTTCTATTCCGCAACAAAGCCTCCTTCACTCACGCTGCCAAGCTTACCCTAGTAAAACTGACTATCCTACCGATCCTCGACTTCGGCGATGTCATCTACAAAATGGCTTCCAACACTCTACTCAGCAAACTGGATGCAGTCTATCACAGTGCCATCCGTTTTGTCACTAAAGCACCTTATACCACCCACCACTGCGACTTGTATGCTCTAGTCGGCTGGCCCTCGTTACATATTCGTCGCCAGACCCACTGGCTCAGGTCATCTACAAGTCCATGCTAGGTAAAGCTCCGCCTTATCTCAGTTCACTGGTCACGATGGCAACACCCATCCGTAGCACGTGCTCCAGCAGGTGTATCTCACTGATCATCCCTAAAGCCAACACCTCATTTGGCCGCCTTTCGTTCCAGTACTCTGCTGCCTGTGACTGGAACGAATTGCAAAAATCGCTGAAGTTGGAGACTTTTATCTCCCTCACCAACTTCAAACATCAGCTATCTGAGCAGCTAACCGATCGCTGCTGCTGTACTTAGTCTATTGGTAAATAGCCCACCCATTTTCACCTACCTCATCCCCATACTGTTTTTATTTATTTACTTTTCTGCTCTTTTGCACACCAATATCTCTACCTGTACATGACCATCTGATCATTTATCACTCCAGTGTTAATCTGCAAAATTGTAATTATTCGCCTACCTCCTCATGCCTTTTGCACACATTGTATATAGACTCCCCCCTTTGTTTTCTACTGTGTTATTGACTTGTTAATTGTTTATTCCATGTGTAACTCTGTGTTGTCTGCTCACACTGCTATGCTTTATCTTGGCCAGGTCGCAGTTGCAAATGAGAACTTGTTCTCAACTAGCCTACCTGGTTAAATAAAGGTGAAATAAAAAAAATATTTAAAAAATAGGTTCCTGACTTTTTCCATGGATAAACCAACTAGGCTCTTAATTTAACAATTGCATTTGTATTTTCAGGTGGCATACAAGTTTGTTATTAAGGCACATGAACGTTCATAAACGTTCCAGAAGGCATTTTTGGCAACAAACAAAAAAAACGCATTAAAAAAATAATAATGTGTTTACGTTCAAATAACTCTCCTGTAAAGTAGTGACGCGTGAAAAATCAGAATCTGATCAAATGTTATTTGTCACGTGCTGAATACAACAGGTGTAGACCTTACAGTGAAATGCTTACTTACAAACCCTTAACCAACAATGCCGTTTTAAGGAAATAGAGTTAAGAAAACATTTAAAAAATAAACTAAAGTAAAAAAATTCAACAAATAAAAGTCACACAATAAAATAACAATAACGAGGCTATATACAGGGGGTACCGGTACCGAGTCAATGTGCGGGGTACATGTTAGTCAGGTAATCTGTACATGTAGGTAGGGGTGAAGTCACTATGCATAGATAATAAACCGCGAGTAGCAACTGTGTAAAAACAAAGGGGGGGTCAATGTAAATAACCTGGGTGGTCATTTGTTCAGCAGGCTTATGGCTTGGGGGTAGAAGCTGTTAAGGAGCTTTTTGGACCTAGACTTGGTGCTCTGGTACCACTTTCCGTGCGGTAGCAGAGAGAACAGTCTATGACTTGGGTGACCGGAGTCTTTGACCATTTTTTTGGTCCTACCTCTGACACCGCCTGGTATAGAGGTCCTGGACGTCAGGAAGCTTGGCCCCAGTGATGTACTGGGCCTTACACACTACCCTCTTTTGCACCTTACGGTGGGATGCCGAGCAGTTGCCATACCAGGTGGTGATGCAACCGGTCAGGATGCTCTCGATGGTGCAGCTGTATAACTTTTTTAAGATCTGGGGACCCATGCCAAGTCTTTTCAATCTCCTGAGGGGGAAAAGGTGTTGTCACTTCACAACTCTCTTGATTTGTTTGGACCATGATAGTTTGTTGGTGAGGTGGACACAAAGGAACTTGAAACTCTCGACCCGATCCACTTCAGTCCAGTCTATATGTTCGGCCCTCCTTTTCCTGTAGTCCACGATCAGCTCCTTTGTCTTGCTCACATGGAGAGGGAGATTGTTGTCCTGGCACCACACTGCCAGGTCTCTGACCTCCTCCCTATGGGCTGTCTCATCATTGTCGGTGATCAGGCCTACCACTGTTGTGTCATCAGCAAACTTAATGATGGCGTTGGAGTTGTGCTGGGCCACGCAGTCATGGGTGAACAGGGAGTACAGGAGGGGACTGAGCACACACCTCTGAAGGGCCCCCGTGTTGAGGATCAGCGTGGCAGATGTATTGTTGCCTACCCTTACCACATTGGGCGGCCTGTCAGGAAGTCCAGGATCCAGTTGCAGAGGGAGGTGTTTAGTCCTAGTGTCCTTAGCTTATTGATGAGCTTTGTGGGTGCTATGGGGTTGAACGCTGAGCTGTAGTCAATTAACAACATTCTCACACAGGTGTTCCTTTTGTCCAGGTGGGAAAGGGCAGTGTTGTAGTGCGATTGAGATTGTGTCATCTGTCGATCTGTTTGACACCAGCTACACTGATATTTAAGGTTAGTTTAATCTGCAATCACATTTTAATAAAGCTCAAATAAAACTGTAAAAACGGTGTAATAATAACAAGCTGTATTCCACATCTAATTAAAATGTGTCTTGGATTCTATTTTCAAGTAGTAGATTTCCATCCACTTGCTCTGTGCTCAGTCGGGCCTGCCTGACAGACATGTTAATAGTGTCTGGTGAGGAAAGCTTTGCCATAACAGATCCTTTTAGATAAGAGAACAAGGAGAGGAAGGCTTTGCCCTTTTAGATTAACGATGCATTAATGATGCATCATCACCCTTGTTTAAAGGTTAAGTGTCTCAAAAATGTCAGAAGCTTCCACTGCATGGTAGATAGCTACCCAGGGAGAGAGAGGTTGTCTTGCAGCTAGCCATCGAGAGACAGACTATTAAGGCTTTAATCATGGCTCACACAGTTAACTCTATTCTGGCTCTATTTAACACTTTCCAGAGTGTTCAATATTTAAACTCTTGTCATGTAGGGAATTCTTCCAGTAATCTACATTGTAAGTGAGGGAACTCAAATCAAATCAAATTTGCTTCGTTAACAACAGGTGTAGACTAACAGTGAAATGTTTACTTACTTGCCCTTTATTTAAAATGTATAATGTACGGACAAAAATAGGAACACAAGGAATAAATGCACAATACAGCATGGCTATATACAGGGAGTACCCGTACCTAGTCAATACAGGGAGTACCCGTACCTAGTCAATGATAGCTTGGCTATATACAGGGAGTACCCGTACCTAGTCAATGATAGCTTGGCTATATACAGGGAGTACCCGTACCTAGTCAATACAGGGAGTACCCGTACCTAGTCAATACAGGGAGTACCCGTACCTAGTCAATACAGGGAGTACCCGTACCTAGTCAATACAGGGAGTACCCGCTAGTCAATACAGGGAGTACCCGTACCTAGTCAATACAGGGAGTACCCGTACCTAGTCAATACAGGGAGTACCCGTACCTAGTCAATGATAGCTTGGCTATATACAGGGAGTACCAGTACCTAGTCAATGATAGCTTGGCTATATACAGGGAGTACCCGTACCTAGTCAATACAGGGAGTACCCGTACCTAGTCAATACAGGGAGTACCCGTACCTAGTCAATACAGGGAGTACCCGTACCTAGTCAATACAGGGAGTACCCGTACCTAGTCAATACAGGGAGTACCCGTACCTAGTCAATACAGGGAGTACCCGTACCTAGTCAATACAGGGAGTACCCGTACCTAGTCAATGATAGCTTGGCTATATACAGGGAGTACCAGTACCTAGTCAATGACAGCTTGGCTATATACAGGGAGTACCCGTACCTAGTCAATGATAGCTTGGCTATATACAGGGAGTACCCGTACCTAGTCAATGATAGCTTGGATATATACAGGGAGTACCAGTACCTAGTCAATGATAGATTGGCTATATACAGGGAGTACACGTACCTAGTCAATGATAACTTGGCTATATACAGGGATGATAGTCAATGATAGCTTGGCTATATACAGGGAGTACCCGTACCTAGTCAATGATAGCTTGGCTATGTACAGGGAGTACACGTACCTAGTCAATGATAGCTTGGCTATATACAGGGAGTACCCGTACCTAGTCAATGATAGCTTGGCTATATACAGGGAGTACCCGTACCTAGTCAATGATAGCTTGGCTATATACAGGGAGTACCCGTACCTAGTCAATGATAGCTTGGCTATATACAGGGAGTACCCGTACCTAGTCAATGATAACTTGGCTATATACAGGGAGTACCAGAACCTAGTCAATGATAGCTTGGCTATATCCAGGGAGTACCAGAACCTAGTCAATGATAAATTGGCTATATACACTGGGTACCAGAACCTAGTCAATGATAACTTGGCTATATGCACTGGGTACCAGAACCTAGTCAATGATAGCTTGGCTATATGCACTGGGTACCAGAACCTAGTCAATGATAGCTTGGCTATATGCACTGGGTACCAGAACCTAGTCAATGATAACTTGGCTATATGCACTGGGTACCAGAACCTAGTCGATATGCAGAGGTACAAGGTAGTTGATATAAAGTACCATTAAAAAGTTTGGACATGTCTACTCATTCCAGGGTTTTCTTTATTTTTGCTATTTATTTCCATGTAGTAACCAAAAAAGTGTTAAACAAATCAAAATATATTTTATGTTTGAGATTCTTCAAAGTAGCCACCCTTTGCCTTGATGACAGCTTTGCACACTCTTGGTATTCTCTCAACCAGCTTCATGAGGTAGTCACCTGGAATGCATTTCAATTAACAGGTGTGCCTTGTTAAAAGTTCATTTGTGGAATTTTGAGCCAATCAGTTGTGACAAGGTAGTGTTGGTGTACAGAAGATAGCCGTATTTGGTCAAATACCATATTATGGCAAGAACAGCTCAAGTTAGCAAAGAGAAATGATGGTCCATTACTTTAAGACAAGGTCAGTCAATCATCAGTCAAAACATTTCAAGAACATAAAAAAAGTTTATTTGAGTGCAGTCGCAAAAAACATCAAGTGCTATGATGAAACTAGCTCTCATGAGGACCGCCACAGGAAAGGAAAACCCAGTTACCTCTGCTGTAGAGGATTAGTTCATTAGAGTTAACTGCACCTAATATTGCAGCCCAAATAAATGCTTCACAATGTTCATGTAACAGACAAGTCTCAACATCAACTGTTCAGAGGAGACTGAATCAGGCCTTCATGTTTCAAGTTTCTTGGGCCAACACGAGCAAAGGACATTAGACCGGCAAAAATCTGTCCTTTGGTCTGATGAGTCCAAATTTGAGATTTTTGGTTCCAATCGCCGTGTCTTTGTGAGACGCAGAGTAGGTGAACTGATTATCTCTGTTTGTGTGGTTGCCACCGTGGAGCATGGAGGAGGAGGTGTGATGGTGTGGGAGTGCTTTGCTGGTGACACTGTCTATGATTTATTTAGAGTTCAAGGCCCACTTAACCAGCATAGCTACCACAGCATTCTGCAGTGATACGCAGTGATACGCCATCCCATCTGGTTTGCACTTAGTGGGACTATCATTTGTTTAACAACAGGACTTTTTAACAACAGGACTATGAACCAAAACACACCACCAGGCTGTGTAAGGGCCATTTGACCAAGATTATTACAATGATGGATTAATTTCATTGAATATATATTCCTGTTTGATATGCATTTATAGAATTATTTTGGACATGTTATCCTTTATCACATGCCAGTATTTGTTTTTTTATCCAATGCATTAAAGTAGCCTGTGCCTTATAATCTAGTTAGATTGCATCATATCACATTTCAATATTAGTTGTACAAATATCAAAGTTATCTTGAACATCAGTGTCATTTAATAACATGGACCGGTGAGATAGTTGTATCAATTAGTTACAAAAAATATTAAAAAAATATTTGCAGATTAAATGCTCAACAGTGAAACACCACTATTCTGGTTATTAATCATTCTTGAAAAGTCAATAGAATAGTTTATTGAGCTATTTCAATAAATCGTAGCCTGTAGCCTATATGATATCAATACATGTGAGATGACGACCCTATACCCAAGGATAATTATTCTGGTCGGTGTCAACTTCATGAACAGGTACCGAGGATATTGATTCTGTTACTTGTTTACTTGTTATTAATGTCAGATAAGGTGTTTCACTGAATGGCTAGCACTAGCTGCTCACTCTGGTACAGTGGCTACAAACGTCTCGGGGAATGCGTTATCACGTGATGCTGGCACTAGCTGCTCACTCTGGTACAGTGGCTACAAACGTCTCGGGGAATGCGTTATCACGTGATGCTGGCTTCCAATCCCGACCCAAATGACAGCAACCAGAGCCATATACTGTACACTGAGCGGACAAAACATTAGGAACATTTCCGTGACATAGACTGACCAGGTGAATCCAGGTAACAGTTATGATCCCTTATTGATGTCACTTGTTAAATCTACTTCAATCCGTGTAGATGAAGGGGAGGAGACTGGTTGAAGAAGGATTTTTAAGCCTTGAGACAATTGAGACATGGATTGTGTATGTACGTCATTCAGAGGGTGAATGGGCAGGACAAAGGATTGAAGTGCCTTAGTACGGGTTATGGTAGTAGGTGCCAGGGGTACCGGTTTGTGTCAAGAACTACAAAGCTGCTGGGTTTTTCACTCTCAACAGTTTCCCGTGTGTATCAAGAATGGTCCACCACACAAAGGACATCCAGCCAACTTGACACAACTGTGAGAAGCATTGGAGTCAACATGGGGCCAGCATCCCTGTGGAATGCTTTCAACACCTTGTAGAGTCCATGACCTGACGAATTGAGGCTGTTCTGAGGGCAACTTAATATTAGGAAGGTGCTCTTAATGTTTTGTACACAGTGTACAGGTACATAATGGCCCTGGCAGTAACCTACTGGAAAACTGCTACCAACAAAGGTAAGGACCTCTGTCGGCAAGTAGGCAAAAGTCAGCTGCCTTGTGATTGGTAAAATAATAACAGTAGGCTACACCAACATTAGTTTACATTCATACAAAGTGTCAAAACAATTGCCCAGCACTGGGTACGATCTCACGATGCTCGGAGCCCAAGCATGCTCCTCAGACCACCGTGCTACAACAGTTCACAGTGCTCTAGCAGCCTGTGAGAATACACAATGATACTTGATGGTACAGTATGAGGTCGGTTGTTTTGCACAGCTTTCCCCAAACCATAGCTCCTAGGTACAGTACTGCAGTGCATTGTATAGCCTGTAAACATCACTACCTGGTCGGAGATTCTAAGTATTTTTTATTTATTCAAATTCTCCTGCTGCAGGATTTTTTTCCTCCTGCAATGAAACGTGTCATATTAAGATCTGACATCTGTACATATAGCGCTGGATCAAAAGTAGTGCACTACCTAAGGAAAAGGATTAAATAAGGATTACAGCCAGCGTTACGGTACATTATGTTGGCAGGCTGCTTGTTGACTTGTTACTCAGGCAACAAGAATAACGATCAGCCGTGAACTGACTAGTGTGCATCTGGTAAACTTTGTTCCCATAAAGTAACGGGGGGGGCTTGTGAGCCATATTACAGAACTGTTGAGTTACACACACAGATGGGTCACGGGTTGCACACTGCCGCAAAAAAAGAGACACCTGGTCTTATCTCAACCCTCCCTGAGTGTGTTTCTATAACCCCTGTTAGGCTCATTAGTGTTGCGATGTAAACCCCTCTCTCTCCAACGGATGCATCAGACCAGGACCGACTGACTAAACAGTAGTGCAGATCTTATCTCAACTCTCCCTGACTGATTTAGACCTGGGACACCAGGAGTGCAGATCTTATCTCAACCCTCCCTGACTGATTTAGACCTGGGACACCAGGAGTGCAGATCTTATCTCAACCCTCCCTGACTGATTTAGACCTGGGACACCAGGAGTGCAGATCTTATCTCAACCCTCCCTGACTGATTTAGACCTGGGACACCAGGAGTGCAGATCTTATCTCAACCCTCCCTGACTGATTTAGACCTGGGACACCAGGAGTGCAGATCTTATCTCAACCCTCCCTGCCTGATTTTATCTCAACCCTCCCTGACCTGGGACACCAGGAGTGCAGATCTTATCTCAGCCCTCCCTGACTGATTTAGACCTGGGACACCAGGAGTGCAGATCTTATCTCAACCCTCCCTGACTGATTTAGACCTGGGACACCAGGAGTGCAGATCTTATCTCAACCCTCCCTGACTGATTTAGACCTGGGACACCAGGAGTGCAGATCTTATCTCAACCCTCCCTGACTGATTTAGACCTGGGACACCAGGAGTGCAGATCTTATCTCAACCCTCCCTGACTGATTTAGACCTGGGACACCAGGAGTGCAGATCTTATCTCAACCCTCCCTGATTTAGACCTGGGACACCAGGAGTTTTAGACCTGGGACACCAGGAGTGCAGATCTTATCTCAACCCTCCCTGACTGATTTAGACCTGGGACACCAGGAGTGCAGATCTTATCTCAACCCTCCCTGACTGATTTAGACCTGGGACACCAGGAGTGCAGATCTTATCTCAACCCTCCCTGACTGATTTAGACCTGGGACACCAGGAGTGCAGATCTTATCTCAACCCTCCCTGACTGATTTAGACCTGGGACACCAGGAGTGCAGATCTTATCTCAACCCTCCCTGACTGATTTAGACCTGGGACACCAGGAGTGCAGATCTTATCTCAACCCTCCCTGACTGATTTAGACCTGGGACACCAGGAGTGCAGATATTATCTCAACCCTCCCTGACTGATTTAGACCTGGGACACCAGGAGTGCAGATCTTATCTCAACCCTCCCTGACTGATTTAGACCTGGGACACCAGGAGTGCAGATCTTATCTCAACCCTCCCTGACTGATTTACACCTGGGACACCAGGAGTGCAGATCTTATCTCAACCCAGATCCCCCTCCCTGACTGATTTAGACCTGGGACACCAGGAGTGCAGATCTTATCTCAACCCTCCCTGACTGATTTAGACCTGGGACACCAGGAGTGCAGATCTTATCTCAACCCTCCCTGACTGATTTAGACCTGGGACACCAGGAGTGCAGATCTTATCTCAACCCTCCCTGACTGATTTAGACCTGGGACACCAGGAGTGCAGATCTTATCTCAACCCTCCCTGACTGATTTAGACCTGGGACACCAGGAGTGCAGATCTTATCTCAACCCTCCCTGACTGATTTAGACCTGGGACACCAGGTGGGTGATTCTCCCAGGAGTCTAATCAGGGCCTGATTTAGACCTGGGACACCAGGAGTGCAGATCTTATCTCAACCCTCCCTGACTGATTTAGACCTGGGACACCAGGAGTGCAGATCTTATCTCAACCCTCCCTGACTGATTTAGACCTGGGACACCAGGAGTGCAGATCTTATCTCAACCCTCCCTGACTGATTTAGACCTGGGACACCAGGAGTGCAGATCTTATCTCAACCCTCCCTGACTGATTTAGAACTGGGACACCAGGAGTGCAGATCTTATCTCAACCCTCCCTGACTGATTTACACCTGGGACACCAGGAGTGCAGATCTTATCTCAACCCTCCCTGACTGATTTAGACCTGGGACACCAGGAGTGCAGATCTTATCTCAACCCTCCCTGACTGATTTAGACCTGGGACACCAGGAGTGCAGATCTTATCTCAACCCTCCCTGACTGATGTAGACCTGGGACACCAGGAGTGCAGATCTTATCTCAACCCTCCCTGCCTGATTTAGACCTGGGACACCAGGAGTGCAGATCTTATCTCAACCCTCCCTGCCTGATTTAGACCTGGGACACCAGGAGTGCAGATCTTATCTCAACCCTCCCTGCCTGATTTAGACCTGGGACACCAGGTGGGTGATTCTCCTCTAATCAGGGCCTGATTTAGACCTAGGACACCAGGAGTGCAGATCTTATCTCAACCCTCCCTGCCTGATTTAGACCTGGGACACCAGGTGGGTGATTCCCCTCTAATCAGGGACTGATTTAGACCTGGGACACCAGGTGGGTGATTCCCCTCTAATCAGGGCCTGATTTAGACCTGGGACACCAGGAGTGCAGATCTGTTCCACACGCTTTGTTTGCACTTCAGAATTGGCCTCCAGACTCTCCTCTGTTTATTATCCTGACGACCTCCACCTGGGAGTAATGATTAGTTAGAAATTCCGTGTTTACATCGACATGCATAGTAAAGGGAAATGTTTGTCTTTACAATCTAACCCGGTTGTTGAGTTGCTACGGTGAGACTAGACGGTAAGGCTGCTTTGTTGTGTGAAGTGCTGTGGTGAAGCCCACACTGACCTTAGTCAGATCATCCCATCCCCTGATGCCCTCAAATTCAACTCTGGACCTCAAAGCCAGTTCCACTGCTTATTTTGTTCCTGATTTAGACCTGGGACACCAGGTGTGTGATCCCCCTCTAATCAGGGACTGATTTAGACCTGGGACACCAGGTGGGTGATCCCCCTCTAATCAGGGACTGATTTAGACCGGGGACACCAGGTGGGTGATTCCCCTCTAATCAGGGACTGATTTAGACCTGGGACACCAGGTGGGTGCAATTAATTATCAGGTAGAACAGACAACCAGCTGTCACCGGATTTGGAAGGGTAAGAATACCCCTGCCCTAATGGATATCCTTGGTTACAATACAATGCCTCTATCAGGAATCAAGGTAAGACCCAGATACACTGTCGAAGTAACACTGTTATTATAGCAAACAGGGGCAGACAAACAAAGGTCAAGGCAGGCAGGGGTTGAAAATCCAGGATAAGGCAAAGGTACAGGACGGTAGGCAGGATCAGGGTAAGGCAGAGAGGTCGGGCGGGTGGGTACAGGGTCAGGACAGGCAACGGTCAAAACCGAGAGAACTAGCAAAGAGAGGCTTGGAAACAAACAAGATGAACTGGCAACAAACAGACAGAGAACACAGGTATAAATACACCGGGGATAATTGGGAAGATGGGCGACACCTGGAGGAGGGTGGACACAAGCACAAGGACAGGTGAAAAAGATCAGTGCGTGACATCCTCATGATCTGCAGAAAGAGTTGGACAGCGGTCCGGGATGAAAAACAGAACGCTTTCATCAGCAGGTGGGTTATGGACTAGTCCTGGGGTGCTAGGTGGGTTATAGACTAGTGCTGGGGTGCTAGGTGGGTTACTAGGTGGGTTATAGACTAGTCCTGGGGAGCTAGGTGGGTTATAGACTAGCCCTGGGGTGCTAGGTGGGTTATAGACTAGTGCTGGGGTGCTTGCGGGAAAAGAGAGAGAGAGAATTCTCCAAAGCATCCTCACATTCCTGTGTGAAACAGAGAGTACAGAACTAGTAATCCTTTACATTAAATACCTCTTTATGGTCATCCCCTTTTTTCATTTTTCGCCTAAAATTAAAATTTTCTTCTAAAATGACAATGCCAGTAACTCAGACCCTGAAGCAAGGAGATGTAATTTTCTTGATACCATTTGAAAGGAAACACTTTGATGTTAGTGGAAATGTAGGAATGCAGAAGAATATAACACATTAGATCTGGTAAAAGAAAATGGCAAAGAAAAAGAAAAACTAACAGTTCTTTTGTATTTTTTTGTACCATCATCTTTGAAATGCAAGAGAAAGGCCATAATGTATTATTTCAGCCCAGCTGCAATTTCGATTTTGGCCACTAGATGACAGCAGTGTATGTGCAAAGCTTTAGACTGATCCAACGAACCATTGCATTTCTGTTCTAAATGTTGTATCAAGACTGCCCAAATATGCCTAATTTGTTTAACTGTGCACTCTCCTCAAACAATAGCATGGTATTATTTCACTGTAATAGCTACTGTAAAATGGACAGTGCAGTTAGATTAACAAGAATTTAAGCTTTCTGCCAATATCAGATATGTCTATGTCCTGTTCTTGTTACTTACTGTCCCATGGACGGGACACCTATCCCGAATTAAGTATAAAATCAAATGTTTCCCGAAATATGTAAGATCAACTTAATGTAAAGGGTGATGGAAATTTCTAGACAATAGTAATTCCTTTATACATTTGAAAAGGTAGGACATAATGAGGCTATGAGATGCATGTTGTTAGACGGAGACTTCTATGAAGGAGCTATCCTTGACAGGCCTGTTGTGATGACCTGGTCTATTCCTTTATGTGGTGACTGGCTGCTGCGATTAGCCATTGGTGTAGTTGTGTAGTGTGGTTGATTGGGTCTGTTTACAGGGTTACACAGGGGTATTCTCTCCCCGGGACCCCATACAGCTCTGACCCCAATCATAATTCTGTAAACAAAACCTTCCTTTCCCGGAAACCTTCCCACTGCTTCCTCTGAAAACACTAATTGAATTACAAAAACAGGAGGGGATGTTTCTTTTTCTTAAACAACACTGATGGAATCCATGAAAAATAACATTAAAATTCTGGAGAGCCTGCAGCCGCATTGTCCCAGGGCTTTGTTAGACAGTTTAATAAATGCTGTGGAGATGGTGGAGCCGGGACTTGGCACACCCAGCGCAGCCAACTGAGCACTCTGCTGATTATTTGAAAAAGTGTTGTGAGATGCAAAATCCAACTAGGACATGGCGGCCTACTGGGACATGGCAGCCCACTAGGACATGGCAGTCCACTGGGACATGGCAGTCCACTGGGACATGGCAGCCCACTAGGACATGGCAGCCCACTAGGACATGGCAGCCCTCTAGGACATGGCAGCCCACTAGGACATGGCAGCCTACAGGGACATGGCAGCCCACTAGGACATGGCAGCCTACTAGGACATGGCAGCCCACTAGGACATGGCAGCCCACTAGGACATGGCAGCCCACTAGGACATGGCAGCCCACTAGGACATGGCGGACCACTGGGACATGGCAGCCTACTGGGACATGGCAGCCCACTAGGACATGGCAGCCTACTAGGACATGGCAGCCCACTAGGACATGGCAGCCCACTAGGACATGGCAGCCCACTAGGACATGGCAGCCCACTAGGACATGGCGGACCACTGGGACATGGCAGCCTACTGGGACATGGCAGCCCACTAGGACATGGCAGTCCACTGGGACATGGCGGCCTACTGGGACATGGCAGTCCACTGGGACATGGCGGCCTACTTGGACATGGCAGCCCACTAGGACATGGGGGACATGGCAGCCCACTGGGACATGGCGGCCTACTTGGACATGGCAGCCCACTAGGACATGGCGGCCTACTGGGACATGGAAACCCACTGGGACATGGCAGCCCACTAGGACATGGCGGCCTACTGGGACATGGCCCACTGGGACATGGCAGCCTACTGGGACATGGAAACTGTCTGGGACATGGCGGCCTGCTGGGACATGGCAACCCACTGGGACATGGCGGCCTACTGGGACATGGAAACCCACTGGGACATGGCAGCCCACTGGGACATGGAAACCCACTGGGACATGGCGGCCCACTGGGACATGGAAACCCACTGGGACATGGCAGCCTACTGGGACATGGAAACCCACTGGGACATGGCAGCCTACTGGGACATGGAAACCCACTGGGACATGGTGGCCTACTGGGACATGGAAACCCACTGGGACATGGCAGTCCAGACATGGACATGGCGGCCTACTGGGACATGGAAAACCCACTGGGACATGGCGGCCCACTGGGCAGTCCACTGGGACATGGCAGCCCACTAGGACATGGCGGCCTATGGCATGGAAACCCACTGGGACATGGAAACCCACTGGGACATGGCGGCCTACTGGGACATGGAAACCCACTGGGACATGGCAGCCTACTGGGACATGGAAACCCACTGGGACATGGTGGCCTACTGGGACATGGAAACCCACTGGGACATGGCAGTCCAGTGGGACATGGCAGCCCACTAGGACATGGCGGCCTACTGGGACATGGAAAACCCACTGGGACATGGCGGCCCACTAGGACATGGCAGTCCACTGGGACATGGCAGCCCACTAGGACATGGCGGCCTACTGCGACATGGAAACCCACTGGGACATGGAAACCACTGGGACATGGCAGCCTACTGGGAATTTGCCTCAATTTTGATTAAAAAAAGATAACCGCTTCATCACACTTTACAAGAAGGTAAACATTATAAATCGGTACTAACAAGGTTACCATTATAAACCGGTACTAACAAGGTTACCATTATAAACCGGTACTAACAAGGTAACCATTATAACCGGTACTAACAAGGTAACCATTATAAACCGGTACTAACAAGGTAACCATTATAACCGGTACTAACACGGTAACCATTATAACCGGTACTAACAAGGTAACCATTATAACCGGTACTAACAAGGTAACCATTATAACCGGTACTAACAAGGTAACCATTATAACCAGTACTAACAAGGTAACCATTATAAACCGGTACTAACAAGGTAACCATTATAACCAGTACTAACAAGGTCCCCTCCAATAAGGTAACCATTATAAACCGGTACTAACAAGGTTACCATTATAAACCGGTACTAACAAGGTTACCATTATAAACCGGTACTAACAAGGTTACCATTATAAACCGGTACTAACAAGGTAACCATTATAACCAGCACTAACAAGGTCCCCTCCAATAAGGTAACCATTATAAACCGGTACTAACAAGGTAACCATTATAACCAGTACTAACAAGGTCCCCTCCAATAAGGTAACCATTATAAACCGGTACTAACAAGGTTACCATTATAAACCGGTACTAACAAGGTTACCATTATAAACCGGTACTAACAAGGTAACCATTATAACCGGTACTAACAAGGTAACCATTATAAACCGGTACTAACAAGGTAACCATTATAACCGGTACTAACAAGGTAACCATTATAACCGGTACTAACAAGGTAACCATTATAACCGGTACTAACAAGGTAACCATTATAACCGGTACTAACAAGGTAACCATTATAACCAGTACTAACAAGGTAACCATTATAAACCGGTACTAACAAGGTAACCATTATAACCAGTACTAACAAGGTCCCCTCCAATAAGGTAACCATTATAAACCGGTACTAACAAGGTTACCATTATAAACCGGTACTAACAAGGTTACCATTATAAACCGGTACTAACAAGGTTACCATTATAAACCGGTACTAACAAGGTTACCATTATAAACCGGTACTAACAAGGTAACCATTATAAACCGGTACTAACAAGGTCCCCTCCAATAAGGTAACCATTATAAACCGGTAGTAACAAGGTCCCCTACAACAAGGTTACCATTATAACCGGTACTAACAAGGTCCCCACCAATAAGGTTACCATTATAAACCGGTACTAACAAGGTAACCATTATAAACCAGTACTAACAAGGTCCCCTCCAATAAGGTTACCATTATAACCGGTACTAACAAGGTTACCATTATAAACCGGTACTAAAAAGGTTACCATTATAAACCGGTACTAACAAGGTAACCATTATAAACCGGTACTAACAAGGTCCCCTCCAATAAGGTTACCATTATAACCGGTACTAACAAGGTAACCATTATAAACCGGCACTAACAAGGTCCGCTCCAATAAGGTTACCATTATAACCGGTACTAACAAGGTTACCATTATAAACCGGTACTAACAAGGTTACCATTATAAACCGGTACTAACAAGGTAACCATTATAAACCAGTACTAACAAGGTTACCATTATAACCGGTACTAACAAGGTCCCCACCAATAAGGTTACCATTATAAACCGGTACTAACAAGGTTACCATTATAAACCGGTACTAACAAGGTTACCATTATAACCGGTACTAACAAGGTCCCCACCAATAAGGTTACCATTATAAACCGGTACTAACAAGGTTACCATTATAAACCGGTACTAACAAGGTAACCATTATAAACCAGTACTAACAAGGTCCCCTTCAATAAGGTTACCATTATAACCGGTACTAACAAGGTAACCATTATAAACCGGTACTAACAAGGACCACTCCTTGACCTTTCACCTTGTGTTGTTTCAGTGTATTGACAGTGTATTGACTAACTCCACAGAGATCCTAGCCTGGGACTAACTCCACAGAGATCCTAGCCTGGGACTAACTCCACAGAGATCCTAGCCTGGTACTAACTCCACAGAGATCCTAGCCTGGGACTAACTCCACAGAGATCCTAGCCTGGTACTAACTCCAAAGAGATCCTAGCCTGGTACTAACTCCACAGAGATCCTAGCCTGGTAATAACTCCACAGAGATCCTAGCTTGGTACTAACTCCACAGAGATCCTAGCCTGGTCCTAACTCCACAGAGATCCTAGCCTGGTACTAACTCCAAAGAGCCCTAGCCTGGAACTAACTCCACAGAGATCCTAGCATGGTACTAACTCCACAGAGATCCTAGCCTGGTACAAACTCCACAGAGATCCTAGCCTGGAACTAACTCCACAGAGATCCTAGCCTGGTACTAACTCCAAAGAGCCCTAGTCTGGAACTAACTCCATAGAGATCCTAGCATGGTACTAACTCTACAGAGATCCTATACAGCCCTTCTTACATCAGCAGATGTCTCAAAGTGCTGTACAGAAACCCAGCCTAAATCCCCAAACAGCAAGCAATGCAGGTGTAGAAGCACAGTGGCTAGGAAAAACTCCCTAGAAAGGCCAGAACCTAGGAAGAAACCTAGAGAGGAACCAGGCTCTGAGGGGTGGCCAGTCCTCTTCTGGCTGTGCCGGGTGGAGATTATAACAGAACATGGCCAAGATGTTCAAACGTTCATAGATGACCAGGTGGGTTAAATAATAATAATCACAGTAGTTATCGAGGGTGCAACAGGTCAGCACCTCAGGAGTAAATGTCAGTTGGCTTTTCATAGCCGATCATTAAGAGTATCTCTACCGCTCCTGTTGTCTCTAGAGAGTTGAAAACAGCAGGTCTGGGACAGGTAGCACTTCCGGTGAACAGGCCAGGATTCCATAGCCGCAGGCAGAACAGTTGAAACTGGAGCAGCAGCACGACCAGGTGGACTGGGGACAGCAAGGAGTCATCATGCCAGGTAGTAATGAGGCATGGTCCTAGGGCTCAGGTCCTCGGAGAGAGAGAAAGAAAGAGAGAGGGAGAGAATTAGAGAGATCATACTTAAATTCACACAGGACACCGGATAAGACAGGAGAAGTACTCCAGATATAACAGACTGACCCTAGCCCCCCGACACATAAACTACTACAGCATAAATACTGGAGGCTGAGACAGGACGGGTCAGGAGACACTGTGGCCCCATCCGATGATACCCCGGACAGGGCCAAACAGGCGGGATATAACCCCACCCACTCTGCCAAAGCACAGCCCCCCACACCACTAGAGGGAATGACATGTTCCCATTGGCCAAGCTCCTCTTGTTTTGGGCTAATAGAATACACCAGAGACGAAGAACAGCTGTTCTGAATGAACACACGGCTGATGTGATGATTCCTCCCTGTGTGACCGTGTGTAACGGTCGTCGATGGAAGAAGGTGAGGACCAAAGTGCAGAGTGGTACTTGTTCATGTTAATTATTTAAACTGAACCTCATCTAACAAAGAAACAATTCTACCTAAACATGTACACATTAAAATATATACAAAAACTCAGTCTTGGGAAGCACAAATAAAACATCACAAATCACCCAGAAAAAGTTACATTCCTCCATAAATAAGTCCCGATCAATACTTTAAATTACCCCGAACGACACCAGAAAATCAAGATGTTTTTAGAGTTTTGTTCCAGCAATACGGTGCATTAAAACTAAAAACAGATTTACCTTGCTGGGTGGAGACCCCTAGGAACCTCAAGAGTTAACCAATCTGGTGAACTGGTTTGGCAACTCAGGTGTCTATACTTCAACAGCAAAGTTAGACAAGAAAGAAGTTTAATGAAGTAAAACCCTTTCAAATAAAAATCATATCTGTTCCATCCAAAGGTTTGTTGTTCATTAGTTTACTAAAAACAAAGCACATTTTTAACGCATTTAATACTTGTAGTAATGTAACCACAGTCAGTAAGCATTGAGAGATATCCTTGTCTGATGGTAAGTAACAGGATTTTGGCTGCGTTGCAGGGATCACAACATGAAAACATTCACAACCTAACTAGACCCATTCTAAGCAAAGCTGTGAGGACAAACACGATACACAGATGCACCCAATGCCACACAAATAACATATTTCATAACCCAAGGTCAACTTGGCCCAATCATCCTGCATTTTAATTATGCCAACTCCTAATTTCAGACGTTAAAGTGGCAGTGTAAACCTGTGTAAAGTGTGGGCAGCTAGGAAAGGGGAATGGGTGCTAAAACACTGATGTGCAGCGTGTGGCTACCTGGGTACCATAGCCAAGAGACCACATTTAAATCAGCAGCACTTGTATGTGACTGTGAACCTCGGGCGTATTATTCTTTTTTTTGTTATTTTAAGAGGGAAAACATATTGAGACCTATTCTAGGTCTCTTTTACAAATGTGGACCTGTATATACAACATAAATATACACATTCTACCTAAACATATACACATTAAAATATATACAAAAACTCAGTCTTGGGAAGCACAAATAAAACATCACAAATCACCCAGAAAAAGTTACATTCCTCCATAAATAGGTCCCCGATCAATACTTTAAATGACCCCGAACGACACCAGAACATCAATATGTTTTTAGAGTTTTGTTCCAGCAATATGGTGCATTAAAACTAAAAACAGATTTACCTAGCTGGGTGGAGACCCCTAGGAACCTCAAGAGTTAACCAATCCTGTGAACTGGTTTGGCAACTCAGGTGTCTATACTTCAACAGCAAAGTTAGACAAGAAAGAAGTTTAATGAAGTAGGGCCTTGTAAACAAGAAGGGAGTAATGTATAGATCTACGTGTCCATAGTGAAGTCCAGACAACCTTTAGATACAGGATGCAGTGATGAGAATAAAAACTGTCCCCTGTAACAAAACGACGGGCACCATGGGAGATGGAATCCAAAGGTTTAAGAGTTTTAGCAGCTGCACTTTGATAAATAACATCACCAAAGGTTGACTGAATAATCTGTTTCCTACTGCTTAGAGAAAGGTACGATCTGTTTCCTACTGCTTAGAGAAAGGTACGATCTGTTTCCTACTGCTTAGAGAAAGATACGATCTGTTTCCTACTGCTTAGAGAAAGGTACGATCTGTTTCCTACTGCTTAGGGTAAGGTATGATCTGTTTCCTACTGCTTAGGGAAAGGTACGATCTGTTTCCTACTGCTTAGGGAGAGGTACGATCTGTTTCCTACTGCTTAGGGAGAGGTACGATCTGTTTCCTACTGCTTAGAGAAAGGTACGATCTGTTTCCTACTGCTTAGAGAAAGGTACGATCTGTTTCCTACTGCTTAGAGAAAGGTACGATCTGTTTCCCACTGCTTAGGGAAAGGTACGATCTGTTTCCTACTGCTTAGAGAAAGGTACGATCTGTTTCCTACTGCTTAGAGAAAGGTACGATCTGTTTCCTACTGCTTAGAGAAAGGTACGATCTGTTTCCTACTGCTTAGAGAAAAGTACGATCTGTTTCTGTAGAAAAGGACAACTTTCAATCTTAGCTTCTTAGCCAACTTATCAATATGTTTTGCAAATGTCAAATCTATTTTATCAATCCAAATGTCAAATCTATTTTATCAATCCAAATGTCAAATCTATTTTATCAATCGAAATGCCAAATATGCGGGAACACGTTCGATTGGAGAACCATCTAATGACTGAACATGTAGTTCATCTGAAACATTCTTAGGAGAATAATCACACGTTTTGAAACAGCAAAGGATTCCTGCAAAGCTATAAAACCTAACTGTAGTTTTGACACAGACAGATCAACAGCCTGATCAACAGACAGATCAACAGCCAGATCAACAGCCAGGTCGGGACAGGATTGTGTAGACGCACAGATTTCGGGGAAGGGTACCAAAAAATGTCTGTAGCATTGAAGGTTCCCAAGAACACAGTGGCCTCCATCATTCTGAAATGGAAGAGTTACACTAGCCTCTTCCTGTTACATTTGCTCCTGCCACCCCCCTGTGTCTCCCTTACCTGCTGCCACTCCCACAGTGCTCTCTCCCTCTTCCTGTGTGTGTGTGTGGGGGGGACAGGTGTGCTGGAGGCAGAGCAGATCCCCACCAGCTGCAACCTGTTCCATAATCAAGGCCTCTACAATACTCAGCCCTGCTACTTCCACGCTGCCAGATTGTAACCTCTGCTCAGTCAGTCTGCGTTTTTTAGCCATTAGTTCCTGCTTAGAACCTGTTTTCATGTTATGCCTGTTTTCCTCTCGACTTCAGCCCCTGGCTCCAGTCCCACATCTCGTCCATCATGCTACTCTGTCCTGGACCCCACACTCCACTGCGTCCTTGGATTCCTCTCCGGACCTGCTTACCCAGTCCCAACTCCCCTCGCTCCAGTCTCAGCCTCCGCACCGGGCTTCCTGCACCCCATCTTCCCCCTGTGTTACAATAAATACCTTGGTTACTTCATCCCAGTCTCCTCGTCTGAGTCTTGGGTTCACCTGTTCCGCTCCGTGTGACACTTCATAGAGTGAATGTGTAAATGTGATACTTCATTTTGTATTTTTTTTTTTTTTTTTAACCTAGTTTTGCTTTGTCATTATGGGGTATTGTGTGTAGATTGATGAGGATTTTAAAATATATATATATATTTTAGAAAAAGGCTGTAGCGTAACAAAATGTGGAAAATGTCAAGGGGTCTGAATACTTTCCGAATGCACTGTAACAGTATATTCCGGATATAGATGCAGTTTAACATTTTTAACAGATTGAACGATGGTGTCTATATAAATAATGAAGAGAATATGTCCCAAAATTGGCCCCTGTGGTACACCTTTATGTACATCAAGAAATTCAGACTTAACCCCATCAATCACGATGGCCTGAGTTCCCGTCACTAAGATAATCGTGAAACCATGAATAGGTGTCAGAGATCAGGCCTATCGAGGACAACTTATTCAATAAAATAGCATGATCAACAGTATTAAAAGCTTTTGACAGGTCCACAAACAAAGCAGCACATTTTAATGTCTAAAGCATTGACAAGATTATTAACAACTGTAGTGGTTGCAGTAATAGTGCTATGCCCAGGACTAAACCCTGATTGGATGCCCAGGACTAAACCCTGATTGGATGCCCAGGACTAAACCCTGATTGGATGCCCAGGACTAAACCCTGATTGGATGCCCAGGACTAAACCCTGATTGGATGCCCAGGACTAAACCCTGATTGGATGCCCAGGACTAAACCCTGATTGGATGCCCAGGACTAAACCCTGATTGGTTGTGACAGTACCCCCCCCAAAGGTGCGGACTCCGGCCGCAAAACCTGACTCAATAGGGGAGGGTCCGGGTGTGTATCTAGCCTCGGTGGCGGCTCCGGTGCAGGACGTAGACCCCCCTCCGCTCGCGGATCCGCCCACTTCGGTGGCGACTCTGGTGCGGGGATCGTCGCCGGAAGCTCCGGACCGTAGATCGTCGCCGGAGGAACCGGACCGTGGATCGTCGCCAGGGACTGGGAACCCTCACTGGAGGCTCTGGACTGGGAACCCTCATTGAAGGCTCTGGACTGTGAACCCTCACTGGAGGCTCTGGACTGGGAACCCTCGCAGGAGGCTCTGGACTAGGAACACTCGCTGGAGGCTCCGGACTGGGAACCCTCGCAGGAGGCTCCGGACTGGGAACCCTCGCAGGAGGCTCTGGACTGCAGACCGTTGCTGGAGGCCTGGAGCGTGGAGCCGGCACAGGACGTACTGGGCTTGGGAGAAGCACTGGAGGCCTGGTGCGTGGAGCCGGCACAGGACGTACTGGGCTGGGGAGACGCACTGGAGGCCTGGTGCATGGAGCCGGCACAGGACGTACCGGGCTGGGGAGACGCACTGGAGGCCGCGTGTGTGGAGCTGGCACAACGTGTCCAGGACAGATGACAACCTTCGCACGGCAAGTGCAGGCAGCTGGCACAGGACGTACTGGGCTGTGGATGCGCACTGGAGACACGGTGCGTAGAACCGGCACACATGGTACCGAACAGATGACATGCGCCTCAAGGCGAGTGCAGAGAGCTGGTACAGGATGTGCAGGGCTGGGCAGGAGTAGTAGTTGGCAAACCCTTGAAACCGCTGCACTTCCTTTACCGTGGTGGGAGTTGGCCAATTATGCACGGCTGAAATGTGGTCACTCTCCATCTCCACCCCTGACGTGGAAATGTGGTACCCTAGGAAGGAGACGGACTGTTGGAAGAACAGACATTTCTCAGCCTTGACGTACAGGTTATGCTCCAACAGTCGACCAAGCACCTTGCGCACCACGGACACATGCTCGGCGCATTTGGCGGAGTATATCAGAATGTCGTCGATATACAGTGGGGCAAAAAAGTATTTAGTCAGCCACCAATTGTGCAAGTTCTCCCACTTAAAAAGATGAGAGAGGCCTGTAATTTTCATCATAGGTACACTTCCACTATGACAGACAAAACCTGAACCTATAGGGGAGGGTTTGGGTGGGCATTTCTCCGCGGTGGCTGCTCTGTCGAGGGACGTAGACCCCGCTCCACCTCTGGGGACCCTCGCCGCCGACCCCGGACTGGGGACCCTTGTAGCGGGCCCCGGGCAGGAGGGAGACTCTGGCAGCTCCGGACAGGAGGGAGACTCTGGCAGCTCCGGACAGGAGGCAGGCACAGGACTCACTGGGCTGGGGAGACATCCAGGATGCCGCAACCTTGGCCGAGGCACCCGATACCGTGGAGGCGCACTGATGGTCTCGAGTGCAGAGCTGGCCCCACCCGTTCTGGCTGGATGCCAGCTTCCATCCGGCAAATGCGAATGCTCTGCCACAACACCGTGAGCATCAACCCATCAGGCCTGACCAGTCCCATGCTCTCCATGGTAAGCACGGGGAGTTGGCACTCTGACACTCCCCGTGTGCCCTCCCCACTCCCTGTGTGCCTCTTAGGCTTCCTTGCCAGCCGTGTTCCCACATACCGCTGGTTCCTCTCTCCGGCTCACTCTGCTCTCCTAGCTGCCTCCACCTGTTCTCATGGAAGGCGATCCCTTGCCGTCCAGAACGTCCTCCTATGTCCAGGAGTCCACATTACCATGCTGCTTGGTCCGTTGGTGGTGGGAAGTTCTGTCACGCTCGTCATGGGTGGAAGAAGAGGAGGTAGTGGTAAGCATACATTTTCTCTTTATTAAAAAATGACACCTACAAAACGAAGAACAAAAACCAAACCGTGAAGCCCTGAACAAAGACAAAGTTAACTTCCCACCAAACAGGTGGGGGAAAAGGGTGCCTAAGTATGGTTCTCAATCAGAGACAACGATAGACAGCTGCCTCTGATTGAGAACCACACCCAGCCAAACACATAGACATAGAAAATCATAGAACATAGAACATAGACTGCCCACCTAAATCACACCCTGACCAAACCAAAATAGAGATATAAAACGCTCTCTACGGTCAGGGCGTGACACCCTCGGACTTCAGCTGATGTGGAAAACAGTAAGCCGGTTTTTACTGTTTTTTTTAACCTTTATTTAACTAGGCAAGTCAGTTAAGAACAAATTCTTATTTTCAATGACGGCCCAGGAACAGTGGGTTAAGTGCCTTGTTCAGGGGCAGAACGACAGATTTGTACCTTGTCAGCTCGGGGGTTTGAACTTGCAACCTTCCGGTTACTAGTCCAACGCTCTAACCATTAGGCTACCCTGCCGCCCCAAGTGAGGTCTTATCTGCTATAGATTCTAAGAAATCCCTGACAATCTGGATCCATATTTACTCAAGTGTGCGCCACCTATTATTGCTGGTGCAGTGACGCACATCTTCAATCAAACATTAGTCGTAGGGAAGATTCCTAAATCTTGGAAAACAGGTTTTGTTTCACCACTCCTCAAGGGAGGTGATTGTAGTGAATTGGATAATTATCGGCTCATCTCTAACCTCTCCAGTTTGGCTAAAACAGTCATTGGTGAATAGGCAACTACAATACATTTTATCTGTTAACAATACTCTTTCTAGCAAACAACATGCTCTCGTGTTTGTCTATAAAGCATTTCTGAATAAACTACCTTCTTATTTATCATCATCCCTTCTCAATGTTATAATTATAATTCCTAACACCAGGTCTCAAGCATGGATTACACTTGAGCCCAGCTTGGGCCCAGCTATAAAAGAGACCTCGGTCTCAGTCAGAGCCCAGCTGTAACAGAGACCTCGGTCTCAGTCAGGGCCCAGCTGTAACAGAGACCTCGGTCTCAGTCAGGGCCCAGCTGTAAAAGAGACCTCGGTCTCAGTCAGGGCCCAGCTGTAAAAGAGACCTCGGCCTCAGTCAGAGCCCAGCTGTAACAGAGACCTCGGTCTCAGTCAGGGCCCAGCTATAACAGAGACCTCGGTCTCAGTCAGGGCCCAGCTGTAAAAGAGACCTCGGTCTCAGTCAGAGCCCAGCTGTAACAGAGACCTCGGTCTCAGTCAGGGCCCAGCTGTAACAGAGACCTCAGTCTCAGTCAGGGCCCAGCTATAACAGAGACCTCGGTCTCAGTCAGGGCCCAGCTGTAAAAGAGACCTCGGTCTCAGTCAGGGCCCAGCTGTAAAGAGACCTCGGTCTCAGTCAGAGCCCAGCTGTAACAGAGACCTCGGCCTCAGTCAGAGCCCAGCTGTAACAGAGACCTCGGTCTCAGTCAGGGCCCAGCTATAACAGAGACCTCGGTCTCAGTCAGGGCCCAGCTGTAAAAGAGACCTCAGTCTCAGTCAGGGCCCAGATGTAACAGAGACCTCAGTCTCAGTCAGGGCCCAGCTGTAACAGAGACCTCGGTCTCAGGCAGGGCCCAGCTGTAACAGAGACCTCGGTCTCAGTCAGGGCCCAGCTGTAAAAGAGACCTCGTTCTCAGTCAGGGCCCAGCTGTAACAGAGACCTCGGTCTCAGGCAGGGCCCAGCTGTAACAGAGACCTCGGTCTCAGGCAGGGCCCAGCTGTAACAGAGACCTCGGTCTCAGTCAGGGCCCAGCTGTAACAGAGACCTCGGTCTCAGGCAGGGCCCAGCTGTAACAGAGACCTCGGTCTCAGTCAGGGCCCAGCTGTAAAAGAGACCTCGTTCTCAGTCAGGGCCCAGCTGTAACAGAGACCTCGGTCTCAGTCAGAGCCCAGCTGTAACAGAGACCTCGGTCTCAGTCAGAGCCCAGCTGTAACAGAGACCTCGGTCTCAGTCAGGGCCCAGCTGTAACAGAGACCTCGGTCTCAGTCAGGGCCCAGCTGTAAAAGAGACCTCGTTCTCAGTCAGGGCCCAGCTGTAACAGAGACCTCAGTCTCAGTCAGGGCCCAGCTGTAACAGAGACCTCGGTCTCAGGCAGGGCCCAGCTGTTACAGAGACCTCGGTCTCAGTCAGGGCCCAGCTGTAAAAGAGACCTCGTTCTCAGTCAGGGCCCAGCTGTAACAGAGACCTCGGTCTCAGGCAGGGCCCAGCTGTAACAGAGACCTCGGTCTCAGGCAGGGCCCAGCTGTAACAGAGACCTCGGTCTCAGTCAGGGCCAGCTGTAACAGAGACCTTGGTCTCAGGCAGGGCCCAGCTGTAACAGAGACCTCGGTCTCAGTCAGGGCCCAGCTGTAAAGAGACCTCGTTCTCAGTCAGGGCCCAGCTGTAACAGAGACCTCGGTCTCAGTCAGAGCCCAGCTGTAACAGAGACCTCGGTCTCAGTCAGAGCCCAGCTGTAACAGAGACCTCGGTCTCAGTCAGAGCCCAGCTGTAACAGAGACCTCGGTCTCAGTCAGAGCCCAGCTGTAACAGAGACCTCGGTCTCAGTCAGGGCCCAGCTGTAACAGAGACCTCGGTCTCAGTCAGGGCCCAGCTGTAAAAGAGACCTCGTTCTCAGTCAGGGCCCAGCTGTAACAGAGACCTCGGTCTCAGGCAGGGCCCAGCTGTTACAGAGACCTCGGTCTCAGGCAGGGCCCAGCTGTAAAAGAGACCTCGTTCTCAGTCAGGGCCCAGCTGTAACAGAGACCTCGGTCTCAGGCAGGGCCCAGCTGTAACAGAGACCTCGGTCTCAGGCAGGGCCCAGCTGTAACAGAGACCTCGGTCTCAGTCAGGGCCAGCTGTAACAGAGACCTTGGTCTCAGGCAGGGCCCAGCTGTAACAGAGACCTCGGTCTCAGTCAGGGCCCAGCTGTAAAAGAGACCTCGTTCTCAGTCAGGGCCCAGCTGTAACAGAGACCTCGGTCTCAGTCAGAGCCCAGCTGTAACAGAGACCTCGGTCTCAGTCAGAGCCCAGCTGTAACAGAGACCTCGGTCTCAGTCAGAGCCCAGCTGTAACAGAGACCTCGGTCTCAGTCAGGGCCCAGCTGTAACAGAGACCTCGGTCTCAGTCAGGGCCCAGCTGTAAAAGAGACCTCGTTCTCAGTCAGGGCCCAGCTGTAACAGAGACCTCGGTCTCAGGCAGGGCCCAGCTGTTACAGAGACCTCGGTCTCAGGCAGGGCCCAGCTGTAACAGAGACCTCGGTCTCAGTCAGGGCCCAGCTGTAACAGAGACCTCGGTCTCAGTCAGGGCCCAGCTGTACCAGAGACCTCGGTCTCAGTCTGTGTTCCTTGTTGAAATAAACAGAATAATTGTAGAGCCCCAGATTTCATCAGCACTTCTTTAAATGTCTTTATGACAGCACACCAACATTCAATGTCCAGCGAACCTTTTGCCTTGAATAATTCTTGAGTGCTACGAATGTTTCTGAGTGGTCCGGACTCTTGGGAGGGAGATGTGACAGGTTACCTTACCAGCCAACACACCAACCTGCCCGGGTCAGACTTAGACGTAGTCCCTAAAGCATTTAACAGTGTTCTTTTGACCTCAGAGTCAATTAACTTCATGATTTTTTTTCTCGTCGGAATGTGACTCATGCGTCAGTCGGAAACCAAGTTGTGATGTCACAACATCCCCTTGGGGATTGACTTCCTTCCCAGTTTAAAATGGTCGTTCTCAGATCGGCTTCCTAATCAAGAAGCGACAAATAGGAAGTGCATGGACATTGATGTAAACTCTACCACTTCAATCAAGAGTTGAGTAGATTCTCCCATTGTTTCTTCATCTCTGCCATCTCTAGCTCTCACACGCTAGACATCAGGACTGTGTCCCAAATGGCACCCTCCATATATATAGCGTACTACTTTTGACCAGGACCAGAAACTGTGTGTCGTTTGGGACATTTCCTGGTCTATTTCCTCTGTTTCATGGTCCAGCGGGTCATTGAGGCCAGTTTAACGAACACTTTCTGACACTTTGTGTTAGAAAGCACTACAGTTCTCTACTTCCCCCTTCTCTTCCTCACAACTTTGGTTTTCAACAAAGTCCTCTCCACTGCAAAATGGGCTTGGATGAGTTACAACGGTTTCCTTCAACGTTTCCTTTTTGAACAATGCAGAAGCACAGCACTTGATTTCTGTCTGTAGTTGTCAAAGAATTACATTCCAAATGAAGGGGTGTATTTAATTAGTTTAAATAGCTGGGAATCTTTGGCTTTAAAACGGCATTCAGTCTTCCTTCTGACTTCAGAAACATGAGGTAGTTGTGTTGAACGTAACAGGAGATCAGATGTACTGGAGTAGACTTAGAACCATCCTATGAAACCCAACGGTCCCCCAGACAAGCAGTAGGCCTAGAACCATCCTATGAAACCCAACGGTCCCCCAGACAAGCAGTAGGCCTAGAACCATCCTATGAAACGTACAGTTATGAATATAACTACTGTTCCCTGAAGGAGGGAATGAGGTATAACACACTATGTCATCGGATGGGGCCACAGTGTCTCCTGACCCCTCCTGTCTCAGCCTCCAGTATTTATGCTGCAGTAGTTTATGTGTCGGGGGGCTAGGGTCAGTTTGTTATATCTGGAGTACTTCTCCTGTCCTATTCGGTGTCCTGTGTGAATTTAAGTGTGATCTCTCTAATTCTCTCTTTCTCTCTTTCTTTCTCTCTCTCTGAGGACCTGAGCCCTAGGACCATGCCTCAGGACTACCTGACATGATGACTCCTTGCTGTCCCCAGTCCACCTGGCCATGCTGCTGCTCCAGTTTCAACTGTTCTGCATGTGATTATTATTATTTGACCATGCTGGTTATTTATGAACATTTGAACATCTTGGCCATGTTCTGTTATAATCTCCACCCGGCACAGCCAGAAGAGGACTGGCCACCCCACATAGCCTGGTTCCTCTCTAGGTTTCTTCCTAGGTTTTGGCCTTTCTAGGGAGTTTTTCCTAGCCACCGTGCTTCTACACCTGCATTGCTTGCTGTTTGGGGTTTTAGGCTGGGTTTCTATACAGCACTTTGAGATATCAGCTGATGTACGAAGGGCTATATAAATACATTTGATTTGATTTGATTTGAGTCAACAACCAATCATATTCACCTGAAGAAATCTGAAATCATTGTCAAATAGCCAATGGATGCCTAGCCCGCCCTTCAAAGCCCCACCTTCTTGGCTGTAATACAGGGGCTCGCATTCATTTCCTCAATTCAGTACGGCTCTTCAGCAAGCCTAAACCCCCTGACGGCAATCAAGCCCCAAGCTGGCTCAGAGGGTACACCAAACTAGCCCAAGCACACACAGGTTCCACCGGCTTCAAGAAGAGGTTACAGAATCCACCTTCTCCCCTAATGCCTACCCAAGAAGCCTGAACTGTCAGAGCCTCATGAACCTGCTACAACTTGTATATGCTCACTGACACGCTGACTGCAGCCCAAGTCCATAGAGCCCACAGTTCCAAGAACAATACCTACAGTAGTAGGCCTAGCCTGTAGAAAGCTGATTCTCCTCTTTTTAATAGAGGCCGTCACTCTGTTTTCTCACCCAATTTCATAGCCTATTGAAATGTTGCGCAACATGAGCTCATGGGTTCTCATGAAGTGTTTGATTAGATTTTCGAATACCTTTGCATTGATGTCAGAGTGATTAGAGGGACAATAGAGTGCTGAGTACCAGGCAGTTAGCAAGTTTGGTAGTTATTAATGACCATCAACAGCATCAGAGCTTAAGGAAGCCTAATTACTGTGACTAAATGGTCAGGTGGAATTTGACTGCCTTTATAACAGCCCTAGATAGGACCCCCCTGAAAGTAGATCCGCCAACACATTGAGAGATCAGGGAAGATGCGTTGCCCTGAGCAACAGGAAATGTGCACTGCTCCATACTAACAGATAACGGGCCTGGTTTAGGAGAGGCCATGTCCCCTCCTGCCTGTTGATGTATACCACCGCCATCCTGTTGTCAGCCCTACAACATCAGAAGAAAATGCCTCAGCGCTAGCAAAACAGTCAGTAGCTCTAGGTAATTGATATGCAGCGCCCTTTGAGCTGTTGACCAAATCCCTCTTTCCAAGTAGTCCACACACAGTGCTCCCCATCCCAGTAAGGATGTATCTGTTGTGATCACCCTGCGGGACAATACCCGGCCCATGAGAACCCCCGGCAACGACAGTCGCGGTCCCCTCCAAGGAGTCAACGTCCTTTGGCAAGACGGGGGTACCTTGAGCAACCGATGGCAGTGGCAAGATGAAAGAGACACATCAACATTCCCAGAAAGTCCCAGAAAACACATGATTCAGAACTGAGTCCAGAACGAGACCCAGAACTGAGTCCAGATTGAGACCCAGAACTGAGTCCAGATCGAGACCAGAACTGAGTCCAGAACGAGACCAGAACTGAGTCCAGAACGAGACCCAGAACTGAGTCCAGAACGAGACCCAGAACTGAGTCCAGATCAAGACCAGAACTGAGTCCAGAACGAGACCAGAACTGAGTCCAGAACGAGACCCAGAACTGAGTCCAGATCGAGACCAGAACTGAGTCCAGATCGAGACCAGAACTGAGTCCAGAACGAGACCAGAACTGAGTCCAGATCGAGACCAGAACTGAGTCCAGAACGAGACCCAGAACTGAGTCCAGAACGAGACCCAGAACTGAGTCCAGAACGAGACCCAGAACTGAATGCGTTCAGTCAGAGTTAAACAACTTTTCTTGAGATTCACTATGAACCCCAGAGACCGAATATGGTAAACCAGCGTGGCAGTGTGGAGCTCCATCTGTTCCCTCCGCTACGACTCTGCTACGACCAAGCCAATTGTCCAGATAGGCCAATACTCTGATCCCCTGGCATCCAATATGCATCCTTCAGATCTATAGGTGAACCAATCGCTGGGATGCACCGACTGTAATAGCCGGCGAAGTGTGAGTATTTAGAACTTTCAAATCTTGAGTCCAGGATTGGGACGCAACATGACATCGCTACTAAGAAGAACCAGCTGTACACCCCATATAGGGGTTTAGGGGTTTAGAGTCCTATACCCCATATAGGGGTTTAGGGGTTTAGAGTCCTACACCCCATATAGGGGTTTAGAGTCCTACACCCCATATAGGGGTTTAGGGGTTTAGAGTCCTACACCCCATCATATAGGGTTTAGGGGTTTAGAGTCCTATACCCCATATAGGGGTTTAGAGTCCTATACCCCATATAGGGGTTTAGGGGTTTAGTCCTACACCCCATATAGGGGTTTAGGGGTTTAGAGTCCGATACCCCATATAGGGGTTTAGAGTCCTATACCCCATATAGGGGTTTAGGGGTTTAGAGTCCTATACCCCATATAGGGGTTTAGAGTCCTATACCCCATATAGGGGTTTAGGGGTTTAGAGTCCTACACCCCATATAGCAGTTTAGGGGTTTAGAGTCCTATACCCCATATAGGGGTTTAGAGTCCTATACCACATATAGGGCTTTAGGGGTTTAGAGTCCTACACCCCATATAGGGGTTTAGAGTCCTACACCCCATATAGGGGTTTAGAGTCCTACACCCCATATAGGGGTTTAGGGGTTTAGAGTCCTATACCCCATATAGGGGTTTAGGGGGTTTAGAGTCCTACACCCCATATAGGGGTTTAGGGGTTTAGAGTCCGATACCCCATATAGGGGTTTAGGGGTTTAGAGTCCTACACCCCATATAGGGGTTTAGGGGTTTAGAGTCCGATACCCCATATAGGGGTTTAGAGTCCTATACCCCATATAGGGGTTTAGGGGTTTAGAGTCCTATACCCCATATAGGGGTTTAGGGGTTTAGAGTCCTATACCCCATATAGGGGTTTAGGGGTTTAGAGTCCTATACCCCATATAGGGGTTTAGGGGTTTAGAGTCCTACACCCCATATAGGGGTTTCCTATAGGGGTTTAGGGGTTTAGTCCTACACCCCATATAGGGGTTTAGGGGTTTAGAGTCCTATACCCCATATAGGGGTTTAGGGGTTTAGAGTCCTATACCCCATATAGGGGTTTAGGGGTTTAGAGTCCTATACCCCATATAGGGGTTTAGGGGTTTAGAGTCCTATACCCCATATAGGGGTTTAGGGGTTTAGAGTCCTATACCCCATATAGGGGTTTAGGGGTTTAGAGTCCTATACCCCATATAGGGGTTTAGGGGTTTAGAGTCCTATACCCCATATAGGGGTTTAGGGGTTTAGAGTCCTACACCCCATATAGGGGTTTAGGGGTTTAGAGTCCTATACCCCATATAGGGGTTTAGAGTCCTATACCCCATATAGAAGGGTGTTCTGTTTCCCTATCTCTCTTTCCACTAATCAGGGAGTGCTGTTCTCAGGGAGGAAAAACAGCATCAACTCTCGGAGGACTTAGTGCTGCAGGTCCCAGGTCAGTTCTCACCAACCGATAGGTCACATATCCCTGGTAGTGGAGGAGGACTTAGCGCTACAGGTCCCAGGTCAGTTCTCACCAACCGATAGGTCACATATCCCTGGTAGTGGAGGAGGACAGCGCTGCAGGTCCCAGGTCAGTTCTCACCAACCGTTAGGTCACATATCCCTGGTAGTGGAGGAGGACAGCGCTGCAGGTCCCAGGTCAGTTCTCACCAACCGATAGGTCACATATCCCTGGTAGTGGAGGAGGACTTGGCGCTGCAGGTCCCAGGTCAGTTCTTAGGTCGGTGGTTGTTATCTGGTGCTGAAAGATTCATAAATGTAAACTCCAATGGTAAAAAGTCAGTTCTCACCAACCGTGGTCACATATCCCTTTGGTTTGGTGGAGGAGGACAGCGCTGCAGGTCCCAGGTCAGTTCTCACCAACCGAGTAGGTTCACATGCAAACTAACAATTCAGTTCAAAGGCAGGAGGCGCTGCAGGTCAGGTCAGTTAACACCTTTATTCTGCTTATCTTAATTGGTCAATATCCCTGGATGGAGGAGGACTTGGCGCTGCAGGTCCCAGGTCAGTTCTTAGGTCGGTGGTTGTTATCTGGTGCTGAAAGATTCATAAATGTAAACTCCAATGGTAAAAAGCATTGAGACATTATTTCCCCGTGCTTCTTGTCCAGCTTTTGGTTTGGTACAGCGGGCATATAAATAGAAGCCTATAGGTCTGCCTGTCTAACCTCCATCAATGAGTAGGTTCACATGCAAACTAACAATTCAATTCAAAGGCAGTAGGCCGAGTAGGGCAAGAGTCAAGTTAACACCTTTATTCTGCTTATCTTAATTGGCGTAATCTCATAATGGATGTAAGCATGCGCTGAGTAAAACACCTGGGTAACACCTTAATCAGCATTCCAGTCGTGTAGTTGAGCTGTGCTATGTTATAGCATCAGTGTAGTTGAGCTGTGCTATGTTATAGCATCAGTGTCGTTGAGCTGTGCTATGTTATAGCATCAGTGTAGTTGAGCTGTGCTATGTTATAGCATCAGTGTTGTTGAGCTGTGCTATGTTATAGCATCAGTGTCGTTGAGCTGTGCTATGTTATAGCATCAGTGTAGTTGAGCTGTGCTATGTTATAGCATCAGTGTAGTTGAGCTGTGCTATGTTATAGCATCAGTGTCGTTGAGCTGTGCTATGTTATAGCATCAGTGTCGTTGTTATAGCATCAGTGTAGTTGAGCTGTGCTATGTTATAGCATCAGTGTCGTTGAGCTGTACTATGTTATAGCATCAGTGTCGTTGAGCTGTGCTATGTTATAGCATCAGTGTCGTTGAGCTGTGCTATGTTATAGCATCAGTGTTGTTGAGCTGTGCTATGTTATAGCATCAGTGTAGTTGAGCTGTGCTATGTTATAGCATCAGTGTAGTTGAGCTGTGCTATGTTATAGCATCAGCTAAGCAGGCTTGGACTTGGGCCAAAGGACAGCCCTTAGTCGGGAGTTATCACCCATAATCCCCAGGTTCTCATGCCTTATTGTTTAAACGATAGACTCGTGGGTATGTGGAGTGAGATCATCCCGCTCCTCAGCTCAGTCAAACATGGCCACAGGCCTTCCTTCCTCATCTACTTGGAAGATGCACAGCATGTGTTCTTAGGGAGGGAGGGAGGGAGGGAGGGAGGGAGGGAGGGAGGGAGGGGGAGGGAGGGAGGGAGGGAGGGAGGGAGGGAGGGAGGGAGGGAGGGAGGGAGGGAGGGAGGGAGGGAGGGAGGGAGGGAGGGAGGGAGGGAGGGAGGGAGGGAGGGGCAAGGGGAAAAGGGAGAGGGAAGCTGGGAAAATGGGAGAGGGGAGAGGGAAGCAGGGAAAATGGGAGAGGGGAGAGGGAAGCAGGGACAATGGGAGAGGGGAGAGGGAAGCAAGGAAGCAGTAAATAGGGGGAAGGGAAAGGGGAAGCAGGGACAAGGGGAGAGGTGAGAGGTTAGAAGGAAGCAGGAGGGGGGGGAGCAGGGGAGATGAGAGAGGAGATAGCGAAGCAGGGAAGTAGAGAAGCAGGGATAAGGGAAGCAGGAAAGAGCGGAGATTGGAGTAGGGAAGAGGGAAGCAGGGAAGAGTGGAGAGGAAAGCAGGATGGCAGGGTGAGTGGAGAGGCGAGAGGGAAGCAGGGAACAGGGGAGAGGGAAGGAGGGAAGACGGGAGAGGGAAGCAGGGGAGAGGGGAGGAGGGAAGAGGGGAAAGAGGAGAGAGAAGCAGGGGAGAGAGGAGAGTGATGTAGGGAAGAGGGGAAGAGGAGAGATGGGATAGGGAAGAGAGGATAGGGAAGCAGGGAATCAGGGAAGAGGGAAGAGGGGAAAGAGGAGAGGGAAGCAGGGAATCAGGGAAGAGGGAAGAGGGGAAAGAGGAGAGAGAAGCAGGGGAGAGAGGAGAGGGAAGCAGGGAATCAGGGAAGAGGGAAGAGGGGATAGCGAAGCAGGGAAGAGAGGAGAGAGAGAAGAGGGAAAACGGGAAGAGGGAAGCAGGGAAGTTTGGAGAGGGAAGCAGGGGAGAGGGGACAGGGGAGAAGGGAGGGCAAAACAGAGACTCCTCTATAGCTGTTAATACAAGGCTGGTTTGCCAGAATACTGTATATAGAGGCCTCTGAGGATGGTGTGTGTGTATGTGTGTGTGTGTGTGTGTGTGTTGGCGTGGGAATGGGGGTGGTTTGGGGGCACCTCCAGGTGAGCCTCAGGGGGATGGTCTCCACAGGGTCGGATGGTGAAAGCCTGGGTGGGGAGGAGGTGAGGTGTGGGGTGTGGAGGGCATAGCGGATCAAGGCGATCAACAAGCCCTCTACATTCCAGTCCACACTGCCGTGCCTGGGCCAATATCAACAGCATGCAGCCATGGAGTGAGAGAGAGGTAAATAGAGAGATGGACATGGAGAGAGATGTAGAGAGAAAAGAGAGAGCGTGAGAGAGAGGGCCAGAGAGAGATGTAGAGAGAAAAGAGAGAGGGTGAGAGAGAGAGGGAGAGAGAGTGACAGAGACAGAGAGAGAGAGAGAGAGAGAGAGAGAGAGGGGGCATAGAGAGAGAGAGAGGAAGAGAGAGAGAGGGGGCAGAGAGAGACAGGAGGGGGAAATCAATCATTTCCATACAAATCTTAGAATCAACTACTAAAGATGACCAGAACCCAATGGATTCTCCAATTACATTGGATGAACTACAGGACAAAATACAAACCCCACAACCCCAAGAAAAGGCATGTGGTGTTGATGATGTCTTAAATTAAATACAGACCACAAATTCCAATTGGCTATACCTAAACTCTATAACATCATCCTCAGCTCTGGAATCTTCCCCAAAATGTGGAACCAAGGACTGATCACCCCAATCCACAAAAGTGGAGAACTATTTGACCCCAATAATAATAACTACCGTGGGATATGCGTCAACAGCAACCTTGGGAAAATCCTCTGCATTATCATTAACAGCAGACTCATACATTTCCTCAGTGAAAACAATGTACTGAGCAAATGTCAAATTGTTTTTTTTAACAAATTATCGTACGACAGACCACTTATTCACCCTGCCCACCCTAATTGACAAACAAACCAAACAAGGGCAAAGTCTTCTCATGCTTTGTTGATTTAAAAAAAGCTTATGACTCAATTTGGCATGAGGGTCTGCTATCCAAATTGATGGAAAGTGGTGTTGGGGGTAAACATACAACATTATAAAATCCATGTACACAAACAACAAGTGTGTGGTTAAATTGGCAAAAAACACATACATTTCTTTCCACATGGCAGTGGGGTGAGACAGGGATGCAGCTTAAGCCCCACCCTCTTCAACATATATATCAACAAATTGGTGAGGGCACTAGTACAGTCTGCAGCACCCGGCCTCAACCTACTAGAATCTGAAGTCAAATGTCTACTGTTTGCTGATGATCTGGTGCTTTTGTCCCCACGGCCTACAGCAGCACCTAGATATTCTGCACAGATTCTGTTAGACCTGGGCCCTGACAGTAAATCTAAGTAAGACAAAAATAATGGTGTTCCAAAAAAAGTCCAGTCGCCAGGACCACGAATACAAATTCCATCTAGACGCTGTTGCCCTAGAGCACACAAAAAAACTATACATACCTCGGCCTAAACATCAGCACCACAGGTAACTTCCACAAAGCTGTGAACAATCTGAGAGACAAGGCAAGATGGGCCTTCTATGCCATCAAAAGGAACATAAAATTCGACATACCAATTAGGATCTGGCAAAAAAATACTTGAATCAGTTATAGAGCCCATTGTCCTTTATGGTTGTGAGGTCTGAGGTCCGGTTCCCTATAGGTTCCCCAGCTGAATGCCATCCACAGGCACGGTCTTGGTCTCCAGGGCGGTAACCATGGGGTTACATCAGCGAGACAAGGCATCCGATGTTCTTGGACTCCGGCCGGTAGGAGAGGGAAAAGTTGAACCGGGTAAACAGCAGGGCCCATGTCGCTTGCCTGGAGTTGAGGCGCTTGGCGGTGCAGAGATACTCCAGGTTTTTGTGGTCGATCCACACAATGAACGGATGTTCCACCCCTTCTAGCCAGTGCCTCCAGTCCTGATGGAACTCACACTTTTCCACCTTAAGAAACAAACGGTTCTCCAGAAAGTGCTGGAGAACCTGTCAGACGTGGAGCATGTGTTCTTGGTGGGAGCGGGAGAAGACGATGGCGTCCTTCAATGTAGATGAAGATGAACGCGGAGTACATCATTCACAAGAGCCTGGAACACGGCAGGGGCATTGGTGAGGCCAAAAGGCATGACCAGATATTCGTAGTGGCCGCTGGCCGTGTTGAAGGCGGTCTTCCACTCGTTCACCTCTCGTATCCGCACCAGGTGATAGGCATATTGTAGATCCAACTTGGAGAAAACAATGGCCCCCTGGAGCGGCTCGAAGGCCGAGGAAATGAGTGGTAACGGATAACGCCTCTTCACAGTAATGTCATGGAGTCCCCGGTAGTCACGGGCACAGGGTCTTGTCCTTTTTCTCCACAAAGAAGAAACCTGCACCAGCGGGAAAGGAAGAGGGACGGATAAATCCTGTAGCTAGTGAGTCCCCAATGTAGGTCTCCATAGCCTTGGTCTCTGGTCCCGACAGAGAGTACAGATGTTCCCGGGGCGGTGTGGTGCAAGGGAGAAGGTCAATCCCGCAGTCATAGGGGCGGTGCGGCAGAAGAAAAGATGCCCAAGACTTGCTGAACACCTCACGGACTCCAGCCCATGATAGCGCCCGTAGACCAGTTGATGAGGGGATTGTGTCGCCGGAGCCAGGAGAATTCCAAAACCATGGGAATCTGGGGGGACTTAATGAGCAGGAATTGAATGGTGTCGCAGTGATTCCGTGACACACGTAGGTTAATGGGAGTGGTGTTATGGGTGACCCAACCTATAGAACGCCTGCCCAGCGCTCTGACATCCATGGGAATGGAGAGACGCTGAGTGGAGATGCAGAATGGCATGAAAATGGGTGCGAGTAAGGGAAGCACAAAAGTTCTCCATATGGCCCACTACTCAATACAGACTTTGTGTTGATCCTGTGTTGCCGTTCCGCTGGCCCAGATCTGCCTATGTAATCGGTTCTGCACCAGTACCTTTCTGCGTTGTGTTCTGGTTCTGGTGTAGGTGGAAGATAAGGCTCTGGACACAATTCTGCCGGTTCTCTTTTAATGACTGCGTGGAATGGATACAAATACAAGGCAAAAGTTCATGCTGCCATCTGGACTCCATACAAGTACATTTGCCTCTCCTCATCACACTCTGAGCAAACTTCTTCAGTATTAAAAGTAAAACAAAAAATATATATTACAAAATGTACATGTTCATATTTTCAAAAGACTCACATTTAGTTTTATAATATTTCAAGGCCTACCTTCAAACTCAGTGCCTCTTTGCTTGACATCATGGGAAAATTAAAAGAAATCAGCCAAGACCACATAAAAACAATTGTAAACCACCAAAAGTCTGGCAATTTCCAAACGCCTGAAGGTACCACGTTCATCTGTACAAACAATAGTACGCAGTATAAACACCATGCAGCTGTCATACCGCTCAGGAAGGAGACGTGTTCTGTCTCCTAGAGATGAATGTACTTTGGTGCGAAAAGTGCAAATCAATCCCAGAACAACAGCAAAGGACCTTATGAAGATGCTGGAGGAAACAGGTACAAAGGTGTCTATATCCACAGTAAAATGAGTCCAAAATCGACATAACCTGAAAGGCCGCTCAGCAAGGAAGAAGCCACTGCTCCAAAACCGCCTTAAAAAAGCCAGACTACGGTTTACAACTGCACATGGGGACAAAGATCGTACTTTTTGGAGAAATGTCATCTGGTCTGACAAAACAAAAATAGAACTGTTTGACCATAATGACCATCTTAATGTTTGGAGGAAAAAGGGGGAGGCTTGCAAGCCGAAGAACACCATACCAACCGTGAAGCACGGGGGTGTAACAATCGTCGAAATGGGTAGACCAAGGCGCAGCATGATTTGGGTTCATCATACTTTATTTAAATGTGAACCAGCAACAAAACAATAAAGCGAAACAAACAAACGAACGTACAGCCTTGTAGAGATCAAAAGCAACAATACAAAAACACCTAGATTACCCACCCAAGTCACTATCACACCCCAACCAACACAGAGAAAAAACAGCTTACTATGGTCAGGGCGTGACAGTAACTCCCCCAAAGGTGCGGACTCCGACCGCAAAACCTGACTCAATAGGGCAGGGCGTCAGAGGCGGCTCCGGTGCGGGACGAAGTACCCACTCCGCTCGCAGATACGTCTTCCTCCATGGCGGCTCTGGTGCCGGGATCATCACCGGAAGCTCTGGACTGCAGATCGTCTCCGGACTGTAGACCGTCTCATGAGGTGCTGGACTGTGGCCCGTTGTTGGAGGTTCCGGACTGTGAAACTTCACCGGAAGCTCTGGACTGGGAACTGTCGCCAGAAGCTCTGGACTGGGAACTGTCGCCGGAAGCTCTGGACTGGGAACTGTCGCCGGAAGCTCTGGACTGGGAACTGTCGCCGGAAGCTCTGGACTGGGCACTGTCGCCGGAAGCTCTGGAGGCCTGATGCGTTGGACCGGTACAGGTAGCACCGGTCTGATGACACGCACCTCAGGGCGAGTGCGGGGAAGAGGCACAGGGCTTTAAATCCTCCAGCTCCCCAATGAAATAGGGGGCAGGCCAGGCCGCAGGCTGTTAGAAAAGCCTTCCAGCATAGTGGAGTCTGCCACTAGCACAGTCAGTGTAGTCAGCTCAGCTGTCCCCATTGAGACCGTGTCTGTGCCTCGACCTAGGTTGGGCAAAACTAAACATGGCGGGGTTCGCCTAAGATAAAAACCTCCTCCATTCCTGTCATTATTGAAAGAGATCGTGATACCTCACATCTCAAAATAGGGCTACTTAATGTTAAATCCCTTACTTCAAAGGCAATTATAGTCACTGAACTAATCACTGATCATAATCTTGATGTGATTGGCCTGACTGAAACATGGCTTAAGCCTGATGAATTTACTGTGTTAAATGAGGCCTCACCTCCTGGTTACACTAGTGACCATATCCCCCGTGCATCCCGCAAAGACGGAGGTGTTGCTAACATTTTATGATAGTAAATTTCAATTTACCTCAAAACAAATGACGTTTTCGTCTTTTGAGCTTCTAGTCATGAAATCTATGCAGCCTACTCAATCACTTTTTATAGCTACTGCTTACAGGCCTCATGGGCCATATACAGCGATCCTCATTGAATTCACTGAATTCCTATCGGACCTTGTAGTCATAGCAGATAATATTCTAATTTTTGGTGACTTTAATATTCACATGGAAAAGTCCACAGACCCACTCCAAAAGGATTTTGGAGCCATCATCGACTCAGTGGGTTTTGTCCAACATGTGTCTGGATCTACTCACTGTCACAGTCATATGCTGGACCGCGTTTTGTCCCATGGAATAAATGTTGTGGATCTTAATGTTTTTCCTCATAATCCTGGACTATCAGACCACCATTTTATTACGTTTGCAATTGCAACAAATAATCTGCTCAGACCCCAACCAAGGAGCATCAAAAGTTGTGCTATAAATTCACAGACAACACAAAGATTCCTTGATGCCCTTCCAGACTCCCTCTGCCTACCCAAGGACGCCAGAGGACAAAAATCAGTTAACCACCTAACTGAGGAACTCAATTTAACCTTGCGCAATACCCTAGATGCAGTTGCACCCCTAAAAACTAAAAACATTTCTCATAAGAAACTAGCTCCCTGGTATACAGAAAATATCTGAGCTCTGAAGCTTCCAGAACATTGGAACAGAAATGGCGCCACACCAAACTGGAGGTCTTCCTACTAGCTTGGAAAGACAGTACCGAAGAGACCTCACTGCTACTATACCAAACTGGAAGTCTTCTGACTAGCTTGGAAAGACAGTACCGTGCAGTATCGAAGAGCCCTTACTGCTGCTCCACCAAACTGGAAGTCTTCTGACTAGCTTGGAAAGACAGTACCGTGCAGTACCTGTCTTCTGACAGCTTGGAAAGACAGTACCGTCAGTAAGAGCCCTTACTGCTGCTCTGGATCACTAGCTTGGAAAGACAGTATTTTTGCCTCATCTTCCCATCTTCATTGAGGAAAATAAGAACAATCCTAAATTTATTTTTGATACTGTCGCAAAGCTAACTAAAAAGCAGCATAAATTCATGAACTTCTTTGAGGAAAAGATCATGATTATTAGAAAGCAAATTATGGACTCCTCTTTAAATCTGCGTATTCCTTCAAAGCTCAGTTGTCCTGAGTCTGCACAACTCTGCCAGGACCTAGGATCAAGAGAGACACTGTTTTAGTACTATATCTCTTGATACAATGATGAAAATAATCATGGCCTCTAAACCTTCAAGCAGCATACTGGACCCTATTCCAACTAAACTACTGAAAGAGCTGCTTCCTGTGCTTGGCCCTCCTATGTTGAACATAATAAACGGCTCTCTATCAAACTCACTGGAAGTGGCAGTAATAAAGACTCTCTTGAAAAAGCCAAACCTTGACCCAGAAAATATAAAAAACTATCGGCCTATATCTAATCTTCCATTCCTCTCAAAATTTTGAAAGAAAAGGCTGTTGCACAGCAACTCACTGCCTTCCTGAAGACAAACAATACATACAAAATGCTTCAGTCTGGTTTTAGACCCCATCATAGCACTGGGACTGCACTTGTGAAGGTGGTAAATGACCTTTTAATGGCATCAGACCGAGGCTTTGCATCTGTCCTCGTGCTCCTAGACCTTAGTGCTGCTTTTTGATACCATCGATCACCACATTCTTTTGGAGAGATTGGAAACCCAAATTGGTCTACACGGACAAGTTCTGGCCTGGTTTAGATCTTATCTGTCGGAAAGATATCAGTTTGTCTCTGTGAATGGGTTGTCCTCTGCCAAATCAACTGTAAATTTACATTTCGGTGTTCCTCATTGTTCCGTTTTAGAACCACTATTGTTTTCTCTATATATTTTACCTCTTGGGGATGTCATTCGAAAACATAATGTTAACTTTCACTGCTATGCGGATGACACACAGCTGTACATTTCAATCAAACATGGTGAAGCCCCAAAATTGCCCTTGCTAGAAGCCTGTGTTTCAGACATAAGGAAGTGGATGGCTGCAAACTTTCTACTTTTAAACTCGGACAAAACAGAGATGCTTGTTCTAGGTCCCAAGAAACAAAGAGATCTTTTGTTGAATCTGACAATTAATCTTGATGGTTGTACAGTCGTCTCAAATAAAACTGTGAAGGACTTCGGCGTTACTTTGGACCCTGATCTCTCTTTTGACGAACATATCAAGACTGTTTCAAGGACAGCTTTTTTCCATCTACGTAACATTGCAAAAATCAGAAACTTTCTGTCCAAAAATGTTGCAGAAAAATTCATCCATGCTTTTGTTACTTCTAGGTTAGACTACTGCAATACTCTACTTTCCGGCTACCCGGATAAAGCACTAAATAAACTTCAGTTAGTGCTAAATACGGCTGCTAGAATCCAGACTAGAACCAAAAAAATGTGATCATATTACTCCAGTGCTAGCCTCCCTACACTGGCTTCCTGTTAAGGCAAGGGCTGATTTCAAGGTTTTACTGCTAACCTACAAAGCATTACATGGGCTTGCTCCTACCTATCTCTCTGATTTGGTCCTGCCGTACATACCTACACGTACGCTACGGTCACAAGACGCAGGCCTCCTAGCGACATCTCAAGACATCAGTCAGAAAGTTAAAGCTTGGTCGCAAATGGATCTTCCAAATGGATAATGACTCCAAGCATGCTTCCAAAGTTGTGGCAAAATGGCTAAGGACAACAAAGTCAAGGTATTGGCGTGGCCATCATAAAGCCCTGATCAATCCTATAGATTTTTTGGGGGTAGAACTGAAAAAGCGTGTGTGAGCAAGGAGGCCTACAAACCTGACTCAGTTACACCAGCTCTGTCAGGAGGAATGGGCTGAAATGTACCCAACTTATTGTGGGAAGCTTGTGGAAGGCTACCTGAAACGTTTGACCCAAGATAAACAATTTAAAGGCAATGCTACCAAATACTAATTGAGTGTATGTAAACTTCTGACCCACTGGGAATGTGATGAAAGAAATAAAAAACTGAAATAAATCATTCTCTCTACTATTATACTGACATTTCACATTCTTAAAATAAAGTGGTGATCCTAACTGACCTAAGACAGGGCATTTTTACTTGGATTAAATGTCAGGAATTGTGAAAAACTGAGTTTAAATGTATTTGGCTAAGGTGTATGTAAACTTCCGACTTCAACTGTATCAACTATGTGCTCTAATTCTGTGACTCCAGACATTCAGTATGATGATGATGATGATGATGATGATGTTGATGACGTGTTGACGGGTTGCGTTTGACTGAAGAGCGTCAGTATAACTTCTGTATTCTGACCAGATGTTGATACGTAAGGTCAAAGGGTAAAGTTAGCCGCCACACAAACACCTCAGACATGGGCTGACTGGGGATTTTAACACCGCCATGCAACACTGAGACAAGCTCAGAGCTTCCGGGTCACAGTAAATTAAACACTCCCAACACATCTGCAGTCAAACCAAGACTAAAGCTACATGAAGGCAGGAGATTTAAAGGCAGAACGAACATTACGCCCTCTGAAATGCCTCGGTTGGAATGATTACATACGCACATCCAATGTCTATGAATAGATATCAACAACAACAAAAAATCAATAAATGCTGAAAAAGAGACTAACTGCAAACTACATTATATTCTTCCATTTGACCAGAGGCGTATTCATTATGTAAATTCTGTTGCAAAACGTTTCTAAAACGGAAGCAAACGGAATAAAACAGGGAGGGGCCAACTGAATTTGTACAATAGAAACTCTGTTTTTTCTCTGTTGGCATTCAGCAAACGGTTTCCGTAATGAATAAACCCTAGACTCCTGGTTCTGACCAAATGCTACATCAAACGACAGACCAGGGGGAACATTAAAGTGTGAGTCGTCTGGACAACTTTTTTTGACAACGCTTCCACCACTCAGGTCTTCATTAACTCTTGAATCACTCAAGTTAGAATCAATCTCAGATGTTGCATTTCATCAACCGTTTTGGTCTTAGTTTCTTATGCATATGATTATTCTTTAAAAAAAATTTGAACCCGGAGAGAGAGGTTTTAAGAGCAGTGCCAGGCTACATCCAGGGGGTCGGTCGGGTGCCCTGGGGCATGTCATTCGGTAATCCGACCCTTTTTAAGAGGTGTGATCAAACAGAATCATCCATCTGTGATTTTATTTTCAAAGTATCTGAACTAGCCGGGAACCAAGCAGCCTGCAGCTCATCATTACACTCAAACAGCATCTCATCATATCGTTAGGAGCTCTGCCATCTGCTCTCACAGCTTTAGAGGACATTGGTTTGTTTTGATCCGCTGCCCAATGCTGTACAGGCCTTCAACACATATACTACTATGATATCTCTGTCTCTGTCTCTGTCTCCCTCTCTCTCTCTCTCTGTCTCTCTCTCTGTCTCTCTCTCTGTCTCTCTCTCTCTCTCTCTCTCTCTCTCTCTCTCTCTCTCTCTCTCTCTGTGTGTCTCTGTCTCTGTCTCTCTCTCTCTCTCTCTCTCTCTCTCTCTCTCTCTCTCTGTCTCTCTGTCTCTCTCTCTGTCTCTCTCTCTCTCTCTCTCTCTCTCTCTCTCTCTCTCTCTCTCTCTATCTCTCTCTCTCTCTCTCTCTCTTATATCTCTATATAACTCTCTCTCTCTCTCTCTCTCTCTCTCTCTCTCTCTCTCTCTCTCTCTCTCTCTCTCTCTCTGTCTCTGTCTCTCTCTCTCTGTCTCTCTCTCTCTCTCTCTCTATCTCTGTCTCTGACAGAGAAGCGCTATTTGACATATATCAGATATACAGTATTTATCAAATATAACATATATTATATAATATAGATAATATAATAACATAATATTATATATATATAACATAATAATATAGTATAATACATATAATAATATAATATATATATGTAATCATTGTAATGGTATTGATGCCAACAACATCACAGGTTCATGTCATCATCACCGATCAACTGCATTACAGTTAAAATAACGACTTTGACCACCACCAATCTCTGTATGCTAGCTATGCTACCAGCTAATACGAATGGGAGTTAGCATTTAGCAGTGACTTCTTCTAAAACTGAGAAAGGGTTTACTTCTAAATGTTATGCAGTGAAAACAGCCAATCGGGATGGATTTGGTCTGTGTTCCATTGACCTCTTTACTGCATCTATGCTTCCTGTTCTCTCTCATCTATGCTTCCTGTTCTCAGTCTCTCACTCCATCTCTATTTCTCTTTCCCCCCCCTCTCGCTTTCCGGCGAAGTGTTTTCGGGGCTGTAAACTTTCAGATATCATTTGTCCGTCACTAAGATAATAAAACTTCAGACTTTTGTCGAGCCGGTGTGGCTAGTTAATAACTAAAGATGGTCGCGCCAGTAGCATCGGCATCACAGACAGGAAACTGAAGGAGTCCCATAATCAATATGCACTTCACATCTCAATGGACCAACACATTCCTTCCATGGAACCGGATCACTTACTGTACATTAGCAACCATTCTGAGAACAACACTCATCACAAATAAGAAACAGAACAAGGACCTTTCCTTTCTCTCTCCTTCCTTAATCCCTTTCTCCTTCCCTCATCTCTCTCTCTCCCTCTCCTTCCCTCATCCCTTTCTCCTTCCCTCATCTCTCTCTCTCTCTCTCACCTTCCCTCATCTCTCTCTCTCTCACCTTCCCTCATCTCTCTCTCTCTCACCTTCCCTCGTCTCTCTCTCACCTTCCCTCGTCTCTCTCTCTCTCTCTCTCTCTCTCACACACACCTTAATGTCAGTTTGTGGTAAAACAATCAAGATGAGCGTTCCCATGCTCTTAGCAGGTTACCATCAGACGCCTGAGTCTAGGTCTGGAGTCAGAGTAGATCCTAACCTGGGTTTGATGTAGTGAGTTTATAGGTCTGGAGTCAGAGTACACCCTAACCTGGGTTTGATGTAGTGAGTCTATAGGTCTGGAGTCAGAGTACACCCTAACCTGGGTTTGATGTAGTGAGTCTATAGGTCTGGAGCCAGAGTAGATCCTAACCTGGGTTTGATGTAGTGAGTCTAGCTACTAGCAATGGAACACCAGTCATGGAGGGAATACTGGGGTCTCGAGTGACAGGAGCTTCCGTGTTTCAACAACCTCAAGGAAGGCTGTGGATGTTTCAGGGCTCGACGCACAGTATATCAGTGCCCTGAAATATAAGCAGATGTCGGTCGGGGGACTTTCATAGCTTCAGATTCATTAGTGCCCCACATTATTGGAGCACACACCCTCTCTCCCTCCCTCCCTCCTTCCCTCCCTCTCTCTCTCTCCCTTCTTCCTTCCCTCTCTCTCTCTCTCTCCCTCCCTCCCTCTCTCCCTCCCTCCTTCCTTCCTCCTTCCTTCCTTCCTCCCTCTCTCTCTCTCTCTCTCTCTCCCTCCCTCTCTCTCTCTCCCTCTCCCCTCCCCTCCCTCCCTCTCTCCCCTCCCTCTCTCCCTCCTCCCTCCTTCCCTCCCTCCTCTCTCCCTCTCTCCCTCCTTCCCTCTCTCCCCTCCTTCCCTCCTCTCTCTCTCCCTCCCTCCCTCCTTCCCTCCCTCCCTCTCTCCCCTCCTTCCTTCCTTCCCTCTCTCCCTCCCTCTCTCTCTCCTCCTTCCCTCTCTCCCTCCCTCCCTCTCTCTCTCTCTCTCCCTCCTCCCTCCTCTCCCCCTCCTCTCTCTCCCTCCTCCTTCTCTCCCTCCCTCCTCTCCCTCCCTCCCTCCCTCCCTCTCCTCCTCTCCCTCCTTCCCTCTCTCCCTCCCTCCTTCCCTCTCTCCCTCCTTCCCTCTCTCCTCCCTCCCTCTCTCTCTCCTCCTCCCTCCCTCTCTCTCTCCTTCCCTCCCTCCCTCCCTCTCTCTCTCCCTCCTTCCCTCTCTCTCTCTCTCCCTCCTTCCCTCCCTCCTCCCTCCCTCCCTCTCTCCTTCCCTCCCTCTCTCTCTCCCCTCCCTCCCTCCCTCTCTCTCTCTCCCTCCTTCCCTCTCTCCCTCCTTCCCTCCTTCCCCTCCCTCTCTCCTCCCTCCCTCCTTCCTCCCTTCCTCCCTCTCTCTCCCTCTCTCCTCCTCTCCTCCCTCCCTCCCTCCCTCCCTCCTCCCTCCTTCCTCCCTCCCTCTTCCCTCCCTCTCTCTCTCTCCCCTCCCTCCTCCCTCCCTCTCTCTCCTCCTCCCTCCCTCCTTCCCTCCCTCTCTCTCTCCCTCTCTCCCTCCTTCCTCCTCCCTCCCTCCTCTCTCCCTCCCCTCCCTCTCTCCTCCTCCCTCTCCCTCTCTCTCTCTCTCTCTCCTCCCTCCCTCCCTCCCTCTCTCTCTCTCTCCCTCCCTCTCTCCCTCCCTCCCTCTCTCTCCCTCCTTCCCTCTCTCCCTCTCCTCCTCCCTCCCTCCCTCTCTCTCCTCCCTCCTCCCTCCCTCCCTCCTCTCTCCCTCCTTCCCTCTCTCCTTCCCTCCCTCCTCCTCCCTCCCTCTCTCCCTCCCTCCTCCTCTCCCTCCTATCCCTCTCTCCCTCCCTCCCTCCCTCCCTCCCTCCTCCCTCCTCCCTCTCTCTCTCCCCCTCCTTCCCTCTCTCCTCTCCTCCCTCCCTCCCTCCTCCCTCTCCCTCCCTCCCTCTCTCTCTCCCCTCCCTCCCTCCCTCTCTCCCTCTCCCTCCCTCCCTCCTTCCCTCCCTCTCCCTCTCCCTCCTTCCCTCCCTCCTTCCCTCTCTCCCTCCCTCTCTCTCTTCCCTCTCTCCCCCTCCCTCCCTCCTCCCCTCCCTCCCTCCTCCCCATCCTCCCTCCCTCCCTCCTCCTTCCCTCCCTCTCTCTCTCCTCCCTCCTTCCCTCCCTCTCTCTCTCCCTCCCTTTCCCTCTCTCCCTCCTTCCCTCCCCCCTCCTTCCCTCTCTCCCTCCCTCTCTCTCTCTCTCTCCTCCCTCCCTCCCTCCCTCCTCTCCCTCCTTCCCTCTCTCCCTCCTTCCCTCTCTCCCTCCCTCTCTCTCTCCCTCCTTCCCTCCCTCCCTCCTCTCTCCTCCCTCCCTCTCCTCTCCCCTCCTTCCCTCTCTCCCTCCTCCCTCCCTCTCCCTCTCTCCCTCCCTCCTCCTCTCTCTCTCCCTCCCTTCCCTCTCTCCCTCCTTCCCTCCTCTCCTTCCCTCCCTCTCTCTCTCCCTCCTTCCCTCTCTCCCTCCTTCCCTCTCTCCTTCCCTCCCTCTCTCTCTCCCTCCTTCCCTCTCTCCCTCCCTCTCTCCCCCTCCTTCCCTCTCTCCCTCCTTCCCTCTCTCCTTCCCTCCCTCTCTCTCTCCCTCCTTCCCTCTCACCCTCCCTCCTTCCCTCCCTCTCTCTCTCCCTCCTTCCCTCTCTCCCTCCTTCCCTCTCTCCCTCTCTCCTTCCCTCCCTCCCTCTCTCTCCCTCCTTCCCTCTCCTTCCCTCTCTCCTTCCCTCCTTCCCTCTCCTCCCTCCCTCCTTCCATCCTTCCCTCTCTCCCTCCTTCCCTCTCTCCTTCCCTCTCTCTCTCCCTCCTTCCCTCTCTCCTCTCCCTCCTTCCCTCTCTCTCTCCCTCCTTCCCTCTCTCCCTCCCTCTTTCCCTCTCCCCCTCCTTCCCTCCTCCTTCCCTCTCTCCTCTCTTCCCTCCCTCCCTCCTTCCCTCTCTCCCTCCCTCCCTTCCCTCTCTCCTTCCCTCCTTCCCTCTCTCCTTCCCTCCTTCCCTCTCTCCCTCCTTCCCCTCTCTCCCTCCCTCCCTCCTTCCCCCTCTCCCTCCTTCCCTCTCTCCTCTCCTTCCCTCCCTCCCTTCTTCCCTCCCTCCCTCTCTCTCCCCTCCTTCCCTATCTCTCTCCCTCCTTCCCTCTCTCCCTCCTTCCCTCTCTCCCTCCTTCCCTCCTCTCTCCTCTCTCTCCCTCATTCCCTCCCTCCCTCTCTCTCTCCCTCCTTCCCTCTCTCCCTCCTTCCCTCTCTCCCTCCTTCCCTCCTTCCCTCCCTCTCTCTCTCCCCCTCTCCCTCCTTCCCTCTCTCTCCTCCTTCCCTCCCTCCCTTCTTCCCTCCTCCCTCTCTCTCTCCCCCTCCTTCCCTATCTCTCTCCTCCTTCCCTCTCTCCCTCCTTCCCTCTCTCCCTCCCTCCCTCCCTCTCTCCCTCTCTCTCTCCCTCATTCCCTCCCTCCCTATCTCTCTCCCTCCTTCCCTCCTTCCCTCTCTCCCTCCTTCCCTCCTTCTCTCCCTCTCTCCCTCATTCCCTCCCTCCCTATCTCTCTCCCTCCTTCCCTCTCTCCCTCCTTCCCTCTCTCCCTCCTTCCCTCCCTCTCTCCCTCCTTCCCTCCCTCCATCCCTCCCTCCCTCCCTCCTTCCCTCTCTCCTTCCCTCCTCCCCTCTCTCTCCTCCCTCCATCCCTCTCTCCCTCATTCCCTCCTCCCTATCTCTCTCCCTCCTTCCCTCTCTCCCTCCTTCCCTCTCTCCCTCCTTCCCTCCCTCTCTCCCTCCCTCTCTCCCTCCTTCCCTCCCTCCTCCCTCCCTCCCTCCCTCCTTCCCTCTCTCCTTCCCTCCTCCCCTCTCTCCCTCCCTCCATCCCTCCCTCCCTCCCTCCTTCCCTCTCTCCCTCCCTCCTCCCCTCTCTCCCTCCCTCTCTCCCCTCCTTCCCTCTCTCTCTCCCTCCTTCCCTCCCTCCATCCCTCTCTCCTTCCCTCTCTCCTTCCCTCCTCCCCTCTCTCCCTCCCTCCATCCCTCCTTCCCTCTCTCCTTCCCTCTCTCCTTCCCTCCTCCCCTCCCTCCCTCCATCCCTCCCTCCTTCCCTCTCTCCTTCCCTCCTCCCCTCTCTCCCTCCCTCCATCCCTCTCTCCCTCCCTCCCTCTCTCTCCCCTCCTTCCCTCTCTCCCTCCCTCTCTCCCTCCTCCCCTCTCTCTCTCCTCCCTCCATCCCTCCCTCCCTCCTTCCCTCTCTCCTTCCCTCCTCCCCTCTCTCCCTCCCTCCATCCCTCCCTCCCTCCTTCCCTCTCTCCTTCCCTCCTCCCCCTCCCTCCCTCCCTCCATCCCTCCCTCCCTCCCTCCTTCCCTCTCTCCTTCCCTCCTCCCTCTCTCCCTCCCTCCCTCTCTCCCTCCCTCCCCTCCCTCCTTCCCTCTCTCCTTCCCTCCTCCCTCTCTCCCTCCTCCCTCTCTCCCTCCCTCCCTCCCTCCCTCCTTCCCTCTCTCCTTCCCTCCTCCCTCTCTCCCTCCCTCCCTCCCTCTCTCCCTCCCTCCCTCTCTCCTTCCCTCCTCCCCTCTCTCCCTCTCCCTCCCTCCCTCCCTCCCTCCCTCTCTCCCTCTCTCCCTCCTTCCCTCCCTCCCTCCATCCCTCTCTCCCTCCTCCCTCCTCTCTCCCTCTCTCCCTCCCTCCATCCCTCCCTCCTTCCCTCTCTCCTTCCCTCCTCCCCTCTCTCCCTCCCTCCATCCCTCTCTCCCTCCTCCCTCTCTCTCTCCCTCCTTCCCTCTCTCCCTCCCTCTCTCCCTCCTCCCCTCTCTCTCTCCCTCCTTCCCTCCCTCCATCCCTCCCTCCCTCCCTCCCTTCCCTCTCTCCTTCCCTCCTCCCCTCTCTCCCTCCCTCCATCCCTCCCTCCCTCCCTCCTTCCCTCTCTCCTTCCCTCCTCCCTCTCTCCCTCCCTCCCTCTCTCCCCTCCCTCCCTCCCTCCTTCCCTCTCTCCTTCCCTCCTCCCTCTCTCCCTCCCTCCCTCTCTCCCTCCCTCCTTCCCTCTCTCCCTCTCCTCTCCTTCCCTCCTCCCCTCTCTCCCTCTCCCTCCCTCCCTCCCTCTCCCCTCTCTCCCTCCTTCCCTCCCTCCATCCCTCCCTCCCTCCCTCCCTCCCTCTCTCCCTCCTCCCCTCTCTCCCTCCTCCCCTCTCTCCCTCCTCCCCTCTCTCTCTCCCTCCTTCCCTCCCTCTCCCCCCCCTCCCTCCCTCCTTCCCTCTCTCCTTCCCTCCTCCCCTCTCTCTCCCTCCTCCCTCTCTCCCTCCCTCCCTCCCTCCTTCCCTCTCTCCTTCCCTCCTCCCTCTCTCCCTCCTCCCTCTCTCCCTCCCTCCTTCCCTCTCTCCCTCTCTCCCTTCCCTCCTCCCTCTCTCCCTCCCTCCCTCCTCCCTCCCTCCCTCCCTCTCTCCCTCTCTCCCTCCTTCCCTCCCTCCATCCCTCCCTCCCTCCCTCCCTCCCTCCATCCCTCCCTCCCTCCCTCCCTCCCTCCCTCTCTCCCTCCTCCCCTCTCTCCCTCCCTCCATCCCTCCCTCCCTCCCTCCTTCCCTCTCTCCTTCCCTCCTCCCTCTCTCCCTCCCTCCCTCCCTCCCTCTCCCCTCTCTCCCTCCTTCCCTCCTCCATCCCTCCCTCCCTCCCTCCCTCCTTCCTCCCCTCCCTCCTCCCTCCCTCCCTCCCTCCCTCCCTCCCTCCCCTCTCTCCCTCCCTCCCTCCCTCCCTCCCTCCCTCCCCCTCCCTCCCCTCCTCCCTCTCTCCCTCCCTCCCTCCCTCCCTCCCTCCCTCCCTCCTCCCTCTCTCCCTCCCTCCTTCCCTCCTCTCCTCTCCCCCTCCCTCCTCCCCCTCCCCTCCCTCCCTCCTCCCTCCCTCCTCCTCCCTCCCCCTCCTTCCCCCTCTCTCCCTCCCTCCTTCCCTCCCTCCCTCCCTCCCTCCCTCCCTCCTCCCCTCCCTCTCTCCCTCCCTCCCTCCCTCCCATCCCTCCCTCCCTCCCTCCTCCCCTCCTCCCTCCTCTCTCTCCCTCCCTCTCTCCCCCCTCCCTCCCTCCTTCCCTCTCCTCCTCCCTCCTTCCCTCCTCCCCTCTCTCCCTCCCTCCCTCCTTCCCTCTCTCCCTCCCTCCTCCCCTCCTCCCTCTCTCCCTCTCTCCCTCCTCCCCTCTCTCCCTCTCTCTCTCTCCCTCCCTCCCTCCCTCTCTCCCCTCCCTCCCGTCTCTCCTCCTAGATTTTTGACAGGATATTCTTCACATGCTTCAATCCATCATAGAACCACCCAAGAATATCTTTAGTGTGTGAAATATCGCATTTCCTGAAAGACAACCATTCCTGGCGGGACTCATCTAGGTCCCACGTGCTGGTTGCAGGATCGGCCGGTCCCTCCAAACAAGATGGATTTAAAGATGGATTTGCGTGTGTAACAGAAAACATCTCCTATCCATTAGAACGCCCACTCCTGTTTAACACTTCATAATGGCCATCATTTCCACATCTGAAATGATTCAACAAATGGTTCTCTATTTATTAGCCACATGCTACCAATGGAAACCAATTATTCTCTGTTTATTAGCCACATGCTACCACTGGAAACAAACGATTCTCTATTTATTAGCCACATGCTACCACTGGAAACAAACGATTCTCTATTTATTAGCCACATGCTACCACTGGAAACAAACGATTCTTTGTTTATTAGCCACATGCTACCACTGGAAACAAACGATTCTTTGTTTATTAGCCACATGCTACCACTGGAAACAAACGATTCTCTATTTATTAGCCACATGCTACCACTGGAAACAAACGATTCTTTGTTTATTAGCCACATGCTACCACTGGAAACAAACGATTCTCTATTTATTAGCCACATGCTACCAATGGAAACAAATGATTCTTTATTTATTAGCCACATGCTATCACTGGAAACAAACGATTCTTTACTGTACTATGTGCTATTATTAGCATGATGGTTTCTGAAGAGCTGGCTGATGTACGCAGCGTGTTTGAATTCCATTTGTTATCAAGTTTTGTGAAACAATCAACACCAGGTCATTATGACTAAAACTGCTATGCCAAGAGATCTTTCAGACTCAAACCTGAAAACAAATTCATAGCACTTTTCAAAATGCCCCCCTGTTAATGGATGGGATCCTGGCTCAGTGTGAGTGGATGGGATCCTGGTTCACAGTGAGTGAATGGGATCCTGGTTCACAGTGAGTGAATGGGATCCTGGCTCAATGTGAGTGGATGGGATCCTGGTTCACAGTGAGTGAATGGGATCCTGGTTCACAGTGAGTGAATGGGATCCTGGCTCAATGTGAGTGAATGGGATCCTGGCTCAGTGTGAGTGGATGGGATCCTGGCTCAGTGTGAGTGAATGGGATCCTGGCTCAGTGTGAGTGAATGGGATCCTGGCTCAGTGTGAGTGGATGGGATCCTGGCTCAGTGTGAGTGGATGGGATCCTGGCTCAGTGTGAGTGAATGGGATCCTGGCTCAGTGTGAGTGGATGGGATCCTGGCTCAGTGTGAGTGGATGGGATCCTGGCTCAGTGTGAGTGAATGGGATCCTGGCTCAGTGTGAGTGGATGGGATCCTGGCTCAGTGTGAGTGAATGGGATCCTGGCTCAGTGTGAGTGGATGGGATCCTGGCTCAGTGTGAGTGGATGGGATCCTGGCTCAGTGTGAGTGAATGGGATCCTGGCTCAGTGTGAGTGGATGGGATCCTGGCTCAGTGTGAGTGGATGGGATCCTGGCTCAGTGTGAGTGAATGGGATCCTGGCTCAGTGTGAGTGGATGGGATCCTGGCTCAGTGTGAGTGAATGGGATCCTGGCTCAGTGTGAGTGGATGGGATCCTGGCTCAGTGTGAGTGAATGGGATCCTGGCTCAGTGTGAGTGGATGGGATCCTGGCTCAGTGTGAGTGAATGGGATCCTGGCTCAGTGTGAGTGAATGGGATCCTGGCTCAGTGTGAGTGGATGGGATCCTGGCTCAGTGTGAGTGGATGGGATCCTGGCTCAGTGTGAGTGAATGGGATCCTGGCTCAGTGTGAGTGAATGGGATCCTGGCTCAGTGTGAGTGAATGGGATCCTGGCTCAGTGTGAGTGGATGGGATCCTGGCTCAGTGTGAGTGAATGGGATCCTGGCTCAGTGTGAGTGGAATGGGATCCTGGCTCAGTGTGAGTGGATGGGATCCTGGCTCAGTGTGAGTGGATGGGATCCTGGCTCAGTGTGAGTGAATGGGATCCTGGCTCAGTGTGAGTGGATGGGATCCTGGCTCAGTGTGAGTGAATGGGATCCTGGCTCAGTGTGAGTGAATGGGATCCTGGCTCAGTGTGAGTGGATGGGATCCTGGCTCAGTGTGAGTGGATGGGATCCTGGCTCAGTGTGAGTGGATGGGATCCTGGCTCAGTGTGAGTGGATGGGATCCTGGCTCAGTGTGAGTGGATGGGATCCTGGCTCAGTGTGAGTGGATGGGATCCTGGCTCAGTGTGAGTGGATGGGATCCTGGCTCAGTGTGAGTGAATGGGATCCTGGCTCAGTGTGAGTGGATGGGATCCTGGCTCAGTGTGAGTGAATGGGATCCTGGCTCAGTGTGAGTGAATGGGATCCTGGCTCAGTGTGAGTGGATGGGATCCTGGCTCAGTGTGAGTGGATGGGATCCTGGCTCAGTGTGAGTGAATGGGATCCTGGCTCAGTGTGAGTGGATGGGATCCTGGCTCAGTGTGAGTGGATGGGATCCTGGCTCAGTGTGAGTGGATGGGATCCTGGCTCAGTGTGAGTGAATGGGATCCTGGCTCAGTGTGAGTGGATGGGATCCTGGCTCAGTGTGAGTGAATGGGATCCTGGCTCAGTGTGAGTGAATGGGATCCTGGCTCAGTGTGAGTGGATGGACTCTTCAGCAAATTACTGTTTTCAAAATCCTTGTAACAATAATGATTATTGATGATAACATTTGACAATATATGCCATTGAGCAGACACTTATATCCAAAGCAACTTACAGGACAGGGACTGCATACATTTTTAGCATGTGATCCCTGCAGGAATTGAACCTACGACTTTGGTGTTACCACCGCCACACTTGTGCCAACTGAGCTACACAGGAGAATGACAATGAAGGCCTACATGTATACAAGACAGAGACCTCTCAGCCTAGCATGTTCTGAAGCAGTGTACCTGTAGAGTGCACGGTGTTCCACAAATATTACAATGAGAGATCCACTCCGTAGTCTATACATCTGCATATTTAAGTGGTAATCTGGTCCCAATTGAAGAAAACTGCATTCAAGTAAACAGAAAGCAAAGATGAGCAGCTGGCGCCATCTGCTGATTTGGTAGATGTAAAACCTTCTCAATATTTGACTCTTTGTAGGTGTAAAACCTTCTCAATATTTGACTCTCTTGGTAGGTGTAAAAATGTGTAATGTTTACTCCCTCAGCTTTGGGACAAATGGCGAAGGTGCGCGTGAACGCTCAAATGGAGGGCCAAGGGAAAGGGGATGATTTAGGATTCTGTCACACACACAAACAAGTGTCATGAAATGCATGCACCAGGAACAGGGTACACTGACTTATCAGATAAATATCAGCAAGCTAGGCTAGCTATGTGCAGCAAGCAAGGCTAGCTGTGAGCATCAAGCCAGCCTAGTTATGTGCAGCAAGCTAGGCTAGCTGTGAGCATCAAGCCAGCCTAGTTATGTGCAGCAAGCTAGGCTAGCTATGTGCAGCAAGATAGGCTAGCTATGAGCAACAAACTAGACTAGCTATGTGCAGCAAGCTAGGCTAGCTATGTGCAGAAAAATGGCTAGCTAGCTTCTTGACTGAACACAGAAATTCAGCGCACTGTTCTCTGATTGCAAAAAAATGGATCCGTCTAGTCACAAGACATTAGCTAAAGATTTGACATGTTATTTCTTGACAATATGAGAGGTTTTAAAACTAGATTGTTCAGATCAAACAAACTTTTTTTTCTAAAACTCCTGAAGACCGTGGAGTCTCATCTTATGTATTACAGGCCCGGGGAGGCCCGGGGAGGCCCGGGGGCCGGGGGAGGCACGGGGAGGCCTGGGGAGGCCCGGGGGCCGGGGGAGGCCCGGGGAGGCCCGGGGGAGGCCGGGGGAGGCACGGGGGCCGGGGAGGCACGGGGAGGCCCGGGGGCCGGGGGAGGCACGGGGAGGCCCGGGACCTCACAATATGATATTATCATGAAACTTAGGTGCCGATACGATACACACAGAGTATACAAAACATTAGGAACACCTTCCTAATATTGAGTTGTCCCCACTTTTCCCCTCAGAACAGCCTCAATTCGTCAGGGCATGGACCTCAACAAGGTGTCGAAAGCGTTCCACAGGGATGCTGGCCCATGTTGACTTTAATATTTCCCACAGTTGTGTCAAGTCGGCTGGATGTCCTTTGGTTGGTGGACAATTCTTGATACACATGGGAGCGTGAGAAACCCAGCAGCGTTGCAGTTCTTGACACAAATCGGTGCTCCTGGCACCTATTACCGTACTCTATTTAAAGGCACTTAAATATTTTATCTTGCCCGGTTCGAGCCCAGGCTCTGTCGCAGCCGGCCGAAACCGGGAGGCCCATGGGGCGGCGCACAATTGGCCTAGCGTCGTCCGGGTTAGGGAGGGTTTGGCCGGCAGGGATATCCTTGTCTCATCGCGCACTAGCGACTCCTGTGGTGGGCCGGGCGCAGTGCATGCTGACCAGGTCGCTAGGTGTACGGTGTTTCCTCTGACACATTGGTGCGGCTGGCTTCCGGGTTGGATGCGTGCTGTGTTAAGAAGCAGTGAGGCTTGGTTGGGCTGTGTTTCAGAGGACGCATGGCTCTCGACCTTCGCCTCTCCCGAGTCCGTGTGGGAGCTGTAGAAATGAGACAAGACAGTAACTACCAGCAATTGGATACAACGAAAATTGGGGAAGAAGAAAGGGTGTAAAATAAAAAATAAAAATATATATAAAAAAATATTTTGTCTTGCCCATTCACCCTCTGAATGACACACATACACAATCCATGTCTCAATTATCTCAAGGCTTAAAAATCCTTCTTTAACCCGTCTCCTCCCCTTCATCTACACTGACTGAAGTGGATTTAACAGGTGACATCAATAAGGATCATAGCTTTCCCCTGGATTCATCCAGCCAGTCTACAGGGAAAAGCAGGTGTTCTTCATGTTTTGTACAGTCAGTGTATATTGTGATTCATACGATTCCATATTGTATTGCGATTCGATCCTGTGATTTTATTGCAATTCAATGTTCCAAACATATTGCCCAACATATGACCCCCCCTGACCCCCCATCACTATTATGCAACTGAACTGGGCTTAGCAGTACATGCCTGTCCTAACTGTCAATTTGCCAGAGGTGTCAAGGCCCTTTCTATGACTAACCTGGAACATGCCGTCTGTCCGGCGGAACCGTCCTGCTCCAGGTGTAGAGATCTTCTCAGGTGGCGCACTGGGCTTCTTCTCCTCGGGATGAAACGTATGTTCAGTTAGGAATATTCACAACACACAGACCTTTATTTCTGCTTTACCTCAAGCTTTCGGACACAGACTGATAGGACAGCAAACCTTGGTCTCCACCTCACTGTCAGTTGCTTTACCTCAAGCTTTCGGACACAGACTGACAGGACAGCAAACCTTGGTGTCCACCTCACTGTCAGAGTTTACTGCCAGATGTGGACGACAACATTTCCTTTAATTTGGGCATTTTGCTGGGAAACAAGAAGGACGTCAACATTACAGTAGCATATTAAGTACAACACTGCCACCAAGTGGCCACAATGTACATCATGTACAGTACCAGTCAACAGTTTGGACACGCCTACTCATTCAAGGGTTTTTCTTTATTTTCTATTATTTTCTACATTGTAGAATAATAGTGAAGACAACAAAACTATGAAATAACACACATGGAATCATGTAGTAAGCAAAAAAGTGTTAAACAAATCCAAAAATATTTCAATATTTTAAGTATCCAACCTTGCACACTCTTGGCATTCTCTCAACCAGCTTCATGAGGTAGTCACCTGGAATGCATTTCAATTAACAGGTGTGCCTTGTTAAAAGTCCATTTGTATAATTTCTTTCCTTCTTAATGCATTTGAGCCAATCAGTTGTGTTGTGACAAGGTAGGGTTGGTATACAGAAGATAGACCTATTTGGTAAAATACCCATATAAGTCCATATTGTGGCAAGAACAGCTCAAATAAGCAAAGAGAAACAACAGTCCATCATTACTTTAAGACATGAAGGTCAGTCAATATGAAACATTTCAAGAACTTTGAAAGTTTCTTCTTATTTTTTTAAACTCTTATTTTCAATGACGGCCTAGGAACAGTGGGTTAACTGGTCTAGGAACAGTGGGTGAACTGGTCTAGGAACAGTGGGTGAACTGGTCTAGGAACAGTGGGTGAACTGGTCTAGGAACAGTGGGTGAACTGGTCTAGGAACAGTGGGTGAACTCCCTGTTCAGGGGCAGAATGACAGATTTTTACCTTGTCAGCTCGGGGGTTTGAACTTGCAACATTCCGGTTACTAGTCCAACTCTCTAACCACTAGGCCACCCATGCCGCCCCATGTACATATTCTTATTCACTCCTTTACACTTGTGTGTAGTAGTTAGGTAGTTGTGAAATTGTTCGATTACTCGTTAGATGTTACTGCACGGTCGGAAGTAGAAGCACAAGCATTTCGCTACACTCGCATTAACATCTGCTAACATCTGCTCACGCTCAACCCACCAGGACTATTCCCTACAGTACACTCTTAGGTTATATTTATTTACCATTTAGACCCTTAGGTCTTCCACAGGCATCCATATCCCAGGTGGGGGTGGAAGGTCCTACACATAGGGGCAGTACTCAGTGACATCACTTCCTGAAACAGGTTTAAAAAAAATTATAGCATAGTTTCACAATATTATCATTCAATGTATCAAAATATATGACCATACACAGGGAATATGATCAATTTACAGTTGAAGTCGGAAGTTTACATAAACGTAGGTTCATTAAAACTCATTTTTCACCCCCCCATAAATGATGTACACCTTAGCCAATGATGAATCGAGTCATGCTTCTTCAGTAGTGGAATAAAGACAATTAGCACTTGAATGTTGTAAATAAATTCTGTGTGCAAATACTGGAGTGATCTATTATTATTATAGAATTGTTCATAGACCAATTTTTGACGCTGCATTCATGTGTAAAGGCTGCAAGTTCACCGAAATTAAGTCGAACTGAACGCAAACGGAAGTCTTTGTATAATTGTCTTTTCGACGACCTGAAAGATACGTCTTTTCAACTTTTACTTTCGACCGAATCCGAATGTAGATTGGACGTCGGGCATAATAGTCTTTTCAACGACATTTTGTTAGATAGGAAAGCATTAGCTTTGGTGAGGGGGGGCTAATGCAAGTCTTTAAAAGCTCTGTCATGGTTCCTCACACAAGTAGAGACAGATCACAGTCATTTCACCATTGTGACCAACTTGGGCTTCAAAACCTGAGTCTCCTGCTATTCACATGACTGTTGCCCACTGAGCGAAAGACAGTCTTCAGCACTGCAGGCAAGGGATACTCATCATCATCATCATAATCATCACTCATAGCTCCGAACCACCAGTCATACGAGTGTTTGCTAAATTGAATATTGTAGCGACCTCATTCTGGAATTCTTGGCTTAGCGGTTAATTAAGGTGTTGGCTTGACAGTTGCTGGACCTGGGACGAGTCAGTGGAGGCTATTGAGGGAAGGAGGACGGCTCATAATAATGTCTGGAACGGAGCTAATGGAATAGCATCAAACACCTGGAAACCATGTGTTTGATGTATTTGATACCGTTCCACTGATTCCACTCCAGCCATTATCACCAGCCTGTCCTCCACAATTAAGGTGCCGCCAACCTCCTGTGGTACGAGCCCCAGTGGGGCTACCCCCTGAACCCCTGAATTTGCTGTAATAGTTTTGTAAGAGAAAAATATAACCACATGATGTTAATTTCCTTATAATAGTTCAACACAATGCATAGATACATTTCATATAAATAATATATTTATTTGCAGTGGTGCAAAGTACTTAAAAATACTTGAAAGAACCACTTAAGGAGTTTACTTTACTATTTATATTTTTGACAACTTTTACTTTTACTTCACTACATTCCTAAAGAAAATAAAGTACTTTTTACAACATACATTTCCCTGACACCCAAAAGTACTAGTTACATTTTGAATGCTGAGCAGGACAGGAACATGGTCCAATTAACACACTAATCAAGAGAACATCCCAAAATGCATCTGCCTCTGATCTGACAGACTAGACTCACTAAACACAAATGCTTTGTAAATTATGTCTGAGTGTTGGAGTGTGCCTCTGGTTATCCATTCATTAAAAAAAAAAATTGGTACCGTCTCGTTTGCTTAATATAAGGAATTTGAAATGATTCATGCTTTTACCTTTGATACTTAATATTTTAGAAATTCAATTTACTTTCGATACTGAAAAATCAAATCAAATGTTATTTGTCACATCCACATGTTTAGCAGATGTTATTGCCGGTGTAGCGAAAATATACAGTACGTAATATCAAATACCGTTTTACTTTTACTCAAGTA